>NW_026635649.1:0-186216 GCF_028554395.1 Pezoporus wallicus | reverse complement strand
CCTTTACAAATAATCTATTATTTAGGGATGGCTACACCCAAAAGACTTCAAGAGCTTTGCAAGTCCAGAGAAAGACTCTTCCCACCCCAAGAAAAAACACTTCCTTTAGCACCCTCAGTAGCACAGTCTCAGTCCCTCTAAAGCAGCATGCATTTACCATCATTTACCTTTAAATTCTTGAGGAAGTTAACAGCGTGTTTGAGACTCCCTTTAATGTAAAAGGTGACCATGCCAGGACAGCCAGTACACTGCCGTTTGATCAGCTCATGCTGAGGGTGTGAAGGCAAACCTGAAATCCAGAGAAGTTGCTTTAATTTAATTGCTATCATTTCAAAGGGTAGAGCAGCTCACTCACAGCAACGCAGAAACAGCCGCTGCCGAGGTGGACACGCAGTCAAGTCACCCAACGTGAAGAGCGTACAAGCTACACATAGTACTGCAGTGCTCAACTCCAGAAGTCACCCACTCTGAAGTCTTGCCAGCATACCTGGGAAAATGACTTTCTCCACCCGGGAATCTGACTCAAGGAACCGAGCAACAGCCAACGCGTTGTGGAAATGTTGCTTCATCCGGAGGTGCAGTGTCTTCAGACCACGATTGCACAGGTAACAGTCAAAGGGGGATGGAACGGCTCCAAGAGCTACAGAAATGAAAACGTGCAACAAAGGGGGGGAAGGTTTAGTAAAATTTCACAAAGTCCCGATTCCCAAATTCCTAAAGTTAGAACAAGACCAGTGGAAAGAGATCTGATGCAATCTGCCTTCCTCACACGGTAACCCAGCCAATTAATGAGCTGGATGAACAAGGTGAAGACGCAAGGATTAAATGCATTAGACACAATATACCTTTAGTCTCTCTGTTGTAGACAGAGGGCAGACAGAATACTACGCAGAAATGTATTCATTACAATTAAGAGGCAGTAAAACTGTTAAAATCAACCTATATAAGAAAACTGCATTAGGCATATCCTCTGATGGGTGAATGAGTTTAAAAACCCAGATGTACTTGATACGAGTTAGGTGGAATTAAATAAAGGCAAAATTTAAATGTTTATATGCCTCTTCATGTACAACATCAAGATAATATAGGAAATGATGGTGCTTTCTGCCATGGCCTTAACTGCAACCTAAAGAGAGGCTTGGCAAGGAGCCGTGTCCCATGTAACTGCAGGTGCTGCCCATGGGGACAGCATCTGATGCTTTCAGGAAAGCAGGGACAGAGGGAATTACAGTCCTGAGGCCAAGAGTGCTGCCTCCATTCAAGCCCCTGCCCCAGACAATTCATTCCGCTCAGCAGCCCCTGGTGAACAAATGGGGAACAACCCACCCTGCTCTCAGTGGGAAGCGTTGTTAACATTATTCGAGAGAGAAGCCAGGGAGGCACACCAAAAGCTGTGGGGTTTGTATAAGGCCAGTGAAAAGCAGGGAAGAGAATTCAGGATTCTTACATCTGTGTCACCACTTCCTCTCTGGCCATTTACACTTCTAAACATTTAAATGCCTGAGCTACATCTCTAGATAGGTTTCATACTTGTGTGCATGCAACATGCTTTCCATTACAAGCTGGTACATTTGAACACAACTGATTTCAAGGTACTTCCTACATTGACTACTTACAGTTTTGTAAGAATTTAAGCCTTTCGTAGAGATCATCACGGTTTACTGAAACGAGTCCCAGTACAACATCACTATGCCCTAAAAACACAAGGAGAAGACAAGAACAGAATCAGCCACTCCATCAGCTGCAGGGCTATGCCACAAACCCATGTTTTCTCAGTCTTTTTGCTAATACAGTCCCTTTTTTGCAAGACACTGGGCTCCTTGTCATTGCTACATCTGTCCTTCCTGCACAGCACAAGGACTGTAAGGCAGATTTCAGCTTTTTCTAAAGCTCTGGTGAGCAGCATGCTCCGCCCTGTGCCCCCAGACAGTTCCCAATCGAACTGCCAGAAAGTGGGAATTCCAGAGTACAGGAATCAGGTGTGTCCTGCTGAGCTGTCTTAGCAAGGGTGAACACCAGCCAGAAAACTTCCTCTTCTACCCACATCACCAAGGACATCCAGTCACGTTAGCTCCATGTGGGCTGCCTGGGACACAACACAGTGAATGTGCTTTTGGACAGGCTCCACCACAGATGAACGAAACCTGCTTTGAACCTGAATGGAATTTCTAGCCACCACCTTCTACTGAAGCCACTTGCTTTATTGTAGTCAAAACCAACACGGCTAGAAACACCTCTAGGTCTATTGCCTGAAGACAGGTCAATATTCCTTCTCCCAGGGATAGTTTAGGAGCTATGAAGACTAATGGTCTATTGGATGGCCCATCTCCTCTGACAATCCATGTAAGAATTACTAAAAGGCACACTGGTTTTCGTGAACTAGGAAGGTGCTGAGGCGCTGGCACAGGGTGCCCAGAGAAGCTGTGGCTGCCCCATCCCTGGCAGTGCTCAAGGCCAGGCTGGACACAGGGGCTTGGAGCAGGCTGCTCTAGTGGAAGGGGTCCCTGCCCGTGGCAGGGGTTGGAGCTGGGTGAGCTTTAAGGTCCCTTCCAACCTCAACCAGTCTGATACTATGAACTGCCCACAGCCAGAATGGCTCTTGAACAGCCAGCCTGAGCTGTGTCAAAGTGACACACTTACCATTCATGTATTTGGTGGCAGAATACATGCAAATATCAGCCCCCAGAGATAAAGGACGCTGAAATGAAATGGAAACAATAGGTATGGTTAAAGCTCATGTGTACTGTGGTTCATTTCAAGCTACCCAAAAGGCTGCGATCCAACACAGAAAGTAACAACAGGTGAAGAAACTAAAAACCACAAAAACTTAAGACCTTAAACATAAAACCCTGAGAATGAAGATAGGATATGTGACAAAAACAATAGTACAGGAAAGCACTCCGAGTTCAAGAAAAGCACAATAAAAAGAACCCAAAATAAGATGTAATTTAAAAGCACTGGTCCAATTCCCACCAGCTTCAGGGGAGGAGGGACTGAATACATCCAACATACATTCATATTTGTGAAAAAATAGTTCTATTGCTCAGCTGAGGCAGGGATAAGTAATGCTATTTACGGTGTGTTTGTTTGGGAAATGAAGGCCTCAATGCAGTCTGCAAAGAAAAAGATCTGCACTGCTGTCTAGATATGGGTACTGGTGATACCAGTATTAGTGATACAGCACTGAAAGAGCAACTGAAACCTGAAGAGGTTTCCTTTGCCAGGTCTCTCTTCCCTGACCTCCCAGAAGCCTTTCGAAGGTGAAGCAAAGGCAGATGTTGATGGGTGAGAAGTAATGACCAATATTTTTAATCAGTCACTAAGCAAAGGACTTTGCACATAAGATAAACACATTTCAAAGGCAGAAAAGTACCAAAATGTTAAAAGGTAACAAAGCAGATTTAGAATGAAATGCTGCTGCTGTCAGCTTAAACGCGGGCACCTAGTCAAGGAACGTGGATGATGTGCATTCCCGGTGCGCAGCCAGGAGAGCAGCAGCATAAACACCAGTGCCTCTTACACTCAACAGTGCTACACAAAGCACCCTCAAATTAGGATCTTCTCAGCACGGTGCATCAGCAGCAGTATGGAGGGGTTTAAAGGCATTAACTATTAATTAGAGTTAATCATTACAACTGACTTTCTCTTAGCAGCAGGCCAATAAAAGCCACATTAACTAGCTCATATATCCAGATGCTCACTTGGCTTCTTTCAAACTTGTCTTGCCAAGTAAATGTATGTTGCAAAGGGGAAATCGTCAAGCCTTTGGTATGCAGAAGACAAACTCAAGTGCTGCTTTAGCTAAGCATTAACACCTTCTGAAAGCTCTCTTAATTTATAAAGATCTCAGTGCCCTTAACAAAAACAGACACCTTGCCTTTTGCATTCATAAAAAGCTTTTTCTTTAGACTTAAAAACACAGCGAATCAGCTTCATCTCCTGGGAAATACAAATGAATATTTCTAGCCCACGTTAAGATGAACCAGACTTCAAAGTTTAATAGTCTTCACTTCATGTATTCTAGTTATCCAAGCAGAAAAGTTATGCTAGTTGTTTGAGATCAAAAGGACAAACTCTTAAGCCACACATTCAACAAGATATTGAAGAAAAGTTAAATTGAATGTCTCAAAAGGAAACAAAGTTTGCTTGGTTTAACTTTTTCTTCCACTGCTCTTTTCAGAATATCAAGTGGTTCAGAACAGATCATAAACAGCATATACAAAAGAAATGGTATAAAAAGGCCAAAGTTAGGAAACAGGATACTTCTTAATAGGCCTGTTATGATTTCCATCAGTGAGGACTAAAAAAACATGATTTTTGAATGGCTTACCTGATTCAGTGTGTTTATTGGACTGTTGAGCTATACTGGGTTTGCTGGTATCAATCACACTGGGATGGGGCTAGCTACAAAGTACTGCACATACCATCCTTAGTAATGTAAATAGCACAGTACATGGGTTGTATTTAGAAACAGAACAGGTCATTTTACAAGACATAGATCAAAACTACAGTCCCATGGTGGTGTTTCCATTTAAAAAATGCACCTTTTAATACACTGAAATGATGGGGTAATTGTAAACAAAGTGCTTACCTGGAAATAGGCAGACATAAAACTGTTGTCTACCGCCAGAAGAACATCTTTATGCTTGTGTACTGCATCTGCACACGCTTGAATGTCAATGATCTTCAGTGTGGGGTTTGTGGGTGTTTCAATCCAAACAAGCTGCAGTAATTCAACAACACAAAATGTCAGTTTAGAGGTTTTACAGTGCTGGCGATGATACACGTGTAAGTCCACAAGTGGTTTAATTTGTTGAGTGTCAGCTTCTCCTGCAGGTTTGCAGAGTGGCAATAAGACAGCATCCCTACTGCAGAAAGACAGGGTGCCCAGAGAAGCTGTGGCTGCCCCATCCCTGGCAGTGTTCAAGGCCAGGTTGGACACAGGGGCTTGGAGCAAGCTGCTCTAGTGGAAGGTGTCCCTGCCCGTGGCAGGGGGCTGGAAATGGATGGGCTTTAAGCTCCATTCCAACACAAGCCATTCTGTGATTCTGTGGCTCTTGAGAGAGGCAATATTTTCCATAAAAATAGCTGATAAAAGGGAATAACATCAAAGCTTTGGAAAACCTCAGCGCATTGCATCTGAAGAAGGCCTGACATAGCCACACCAAAGTCTTTACATTCAAAACTTTGTAAGCCTTTTCCAGCTCAGTGATCTTCCACTAGAGCAGAGGGTTATTTATCTGTTCCAGTGACAGGGAGCACCCCCTCTTCCTCTGACCTTGCTGCTCCCTTTGCTGTTTCTGACCTTTTCTCTCTTCCCCTCTCTCTCCATACTGTTTTTATCCTTCTAAGTGTTGTCAGTGAGGCACCACCACCAAGTGGACTGGAGTGGAGAAGTGCTGGAGCCAGCTCTGCCCCAGTCTGTCCCCACAAAAGACACCCCTGTAGCCCACTCTGTTTGACACGTACACCCATTACAATAAGAGCAAGAATCGAATTGTTGAACGACATTAAGCAAGTAAGTTCAGCAATTTCCCTCTCCCCTACCTTGGTCTCTGGTGTAATTGCAGCTTCCAGGCATTTAATATTTGAACAGTCAACAAAAACTACATTCAAACCCATTTTCGTGGCTACTTTCCTGAAGTACCTGTTTGTGCCTAAAAAACACAAACGAAAAAATCAGAGGTGCAAAACAAAACTTCACTGATCCCCAGACTCCTGCATTCATGCATGGAAAGTCAGGAGGGTACAGTTTTATGCTGTACACCATGAATGGCACATTAGTATTTTTTATTCCCAAAAAGTTTAAAGATTTCCATAGATCACGGAAAAGGACTAATGGGAATATGGAATCAGAGTGATTGAAGAAGTACTTTCAATTATCAGCTCTTTGGGGTTGGTTTAATCAGAAAATTAAATGGACCCCTTTTAGTTCACCTGCTTCTAACATTTCCTCCAGTCCTTTGCCATGCACAAGTCAGTGGTTACAGCTTTCACATTCTCTTTCCCACTTTTCAATTACTTCTTTCCACCACACAAACTCTTTTCTATTTCATAAGCTTCACTGCTGCTTCTTCTCCCACATTCTCAAGGGGAAAACTCCAGCTACTGTGTTTCTTTACCATTCCATTGAAGCAACATGTAGCAAGAAACATAAAGGAGTGGTTACTTCCTTCCTTTCTGTCTTTGCAACCCTTCATTGGAAAGACTAAAAGAAGAAGCCAGGAGCAACCAGTTGCTCATTAGAAGTGCAGCATAGTGACTATCTGCTCCCTGGATTAAAAATTAATTCCTTCAGTCTTTCTGCCAAGGTTGTTTAACATTCACTCACTCACACGGAACACGAGTTTGCCATTTAGCCATAAAGTCCTAACACATGCAGGGTATGATCCTGTGCGCTGAATGCTGTGTCTGAATGATGATTTTTTAAAGGAAATACTTTTATGTCTACAATGAGCTGTATATTATAGTGTCACTTGTGCTGTAGGAAATATGTGCAGGTATAGGAAATTTGCGCCTAGGCTGTCAGCTCTACAAACAACAGAAAGTTGCTTTACATACTTCAAGTAATAACACACTACAATGAAACCTTAGATGGAAATCAAAGGTTGCACAGAAAGTAGCTCTTTTAAGAAGTTACATCAGCGGCTCACAGTTCAGAAGTGCCAAAACCTGACAGCTCCTCCTCACCCTCCCAAAACTCAGCAACTCTTAAACACATCCCAGGCAGCGCACTTGTCAGCATTGCCTGAGAGCCTTTCAATTCTTTCACTGTTTTTCTGTCAGCCTTGCAATCTGCAGCCTCATTTGAGTTAGCAAGTGCAGCGCTGCTCTGTTAGCAAGTGCAGCACTGCTCTGTTAGCAAGTGCAGCGCTGCCCTCCTATCCAACCCGGCCTTTTACAGAAAAACATGGTAAAAGCTTAGCAAAGCCAGTGTGCCCTTGACGGAGCAGGGGCACATACCAGCGCTCATACCCACTGACTCAAAGGTTGCTATTACAAGGCTGAAAAGACAGGCTGAGAGAGCTGGGCTGGTTTGGCTTGGAGAAGAGAAGGCTCCTGAAGGGGAGACCTGAGAGCAGCTCCAGTGCCTGAAGGGGCTGCAGGAAACCTGGAGAGGGGCTTGGGACAAGGGCCTATACGGCCAGGCCAAGGGGAATGGCTTGAACCTGCCAGAGGGGAGACTGAGATGAGCTCTTAGGCAGAAGCTCTTCCCTGTGGGGGTGCTGAGGCGCTGGCACAGGGTGCCCAGAGAAGCTGCGGCTGCCCCATCCCTGGCAGTGTTCAAGGCCAGGTTGGACACAGGGGCTTGGAGCAAGCTGCTCTAGTGGAAGATGTCCCTGCCCATGGCAGGGGTTTGAGCTGGAGGAGCTTAAAGGCCCCTTCAACCCAAATCAGTCTGTGATTCTATGATTCTAAGAACACGAGCAGGAAAGAGGACTAGGAACAGCCAGAAGAGCACGAGCTAGGAGAAAAGCAAGCAGGGATGTCAGGGGACAAGGAGCCCCTAACAGCCAAAAGAGGAACGAAGGGGATGAACACATATTGGCCACAGTGTTCAATGGCAGATCTGCAGATGTAACATGTATGACGTGTGAGGTCTGCTGAATAAGGCTGGCTGGGGGGAAGCTGGTCTCTTTACAACAAAAGCATGAAAAAAACCCTCGGGGAAGAAACCATGAGATTCATCTGTGCCGAAACCACCAGGGGCTGAGGCTTTAATGAGCAGATGAACTGGTTTTGCTTGAAAAATACACCCATGGGCCTTTCTGAAGTGAGAAGCTGATAATACACTTTGGCCAAATGACTTACTGAGTTCTGAGGTGGGAGGGCAGTGTATTAAAGGAGTAGCTTGTCACTGGGGACTCCTGCTCCACTCAGCTTGGCTCCAGATGTACTTGGAGATGAGCTATCTGACATGAACTAAGACATTAAAGCAAATGTGTGTATCTGTATTTGATGTGCACAACCACAGAGAACTGATTAGCAAACAGTAATCACTCAGCACTGGGAAAGGTTATTACTCTTGCTAAAAGGTTTTTCCAGCTATTGCTTGGGAAAGCACAGCCTGTTGCTGGCCTCTCTAACCTTCCTTTGGAAACAAAGCAGGTTTGATCTCCTTGTGCCAAGGACTTGGAGCAGATGGAGACAAGCTTTTCTGACCAGTGAAACATAGGAGTTGGGCACTGAGGACACTGATTGTCATAGGGCGTTCGAGCTGACTTTCCTACTAAGGACTTTTAGGTGGCATCAATCTTTTGAAGGACTTTGGCAGAGGTGGATGAACTCTGTTCCTGGGGAGTTTCTTGGAAGAATGGATAAAAAAAAAACTATACAAGATCAAAACCTAATAGTGAGCTGCAGCACCGCTGAAGCATTCAGAAGACATGTGCATAGCAGATGCAAGTTGTGCTTTCAGGAAAGATGACAGAATAGTTGTTTGAAACAGTTCAGACAAAATGCTGGTTGATAAAGGGTCAGACCTGGGAAAGGGATAGTAAAATACCAGGAGCTGGAAAACTTTGCTGTGCTGGACTGTGGGGGGTCCTGCTTTGCAAACAAATCTGTGCAAGGCCAAGATATTGCTGTTTTCTACTTATTATTAGTTAGTTATATTGTTTTAAACCTGCATGTTATGCCACAGAACCTTTCAGTGTCTGAATTCCTAACACCAAAATCAGACAGGGGTGTTCTGTGTTCTCAGAAAGTGAAAAGGCTGTAAAGGGAAGTAAGGTCCTGTGTGGGAAATTCAGTTCATGACAAGCACAAATAGGTACATTTAATCACTTGTGCAATGAACATCAAAAGCATCCTTGTGGTTTACATACCTCCATAGACATCATCCATGCAGATAATCGTGTCCCCTGCCTTTAACAGGTGAGTAATATTCAAAGTAGCAGCTGAGCCAGAAGCATAAGCCAAACCTAAAAGAGAAAACAGTAAGGGGCAGACACTGTGTTTTAATGTGATAAAACCTTGTCAAACTTGCCTTCAATTTCCTCACTTTGCTTTTAAAAGGAACCTGTTCTGTCACTCTCACACTATCTCAATCATTCAGTGGACTGAGTAAAAGCAGCAGCCTGATTTTACACAGAGTGGAACCCAGAATGAACAATAGTCCAGGAAGCACTGCTGCCTGTCTCCTGCTCCCCACTGCACTCAGTGCGGCTGCACAAGGACAGATTCCATTTAGCTCAGACATCAAATGCAGCGAGAGGAAGCCCTGCAGAAGCCCAGGGATTGAGCTGGACTTTGCTGAATGTGTTGAACACTTTTCACTCTTGCCCATAACCAGCAGGTACAGGCTGTGAAAGCCTTGCTGTGATGTGACTGCTGCTGACAGCTTGGTGTCCTTGCTCCCCAAGTTATGCTTCCTGTAGACCATCAGGAAACACCATGCTGCCATCTTGCTTGAGGAAACTATTAATTACTTACAGTATTTAGCTCCATCTAGTACTGCCACAGCCTTCTCCAGGCAATTCCGGCTGGGGTTTCCACTCCGGCTGTATTCATAACCCTATCGGGAAAGCAAGAAACAGACACAACTTAAGAGAGAGCACGGAGGAAGCTGTGTACAATAGTTGTCCCAGGTTCCTTAAAAAGCCCTTGTGCTCAGCACCGAGATTATGCATCCACCTCCTCCAAGACCATCAGGCTGGTTTCCTGGCTACACCAAGCTGCTGTACACAGCATCTGATCAGGCATCCCCAACCTCAGAATGGTTTCTAGGGGTGTGCTGGGGGAAGTATCGCACTGCTGGCCATGTTCTCCTACTTTTTCCCAGATAACCACTTCTGGTCACTGTTGGAGAAAAGGCTGACAGATTCCACACATTCTTATGTTATCAGGAAGGATGTGTCCCATCACCACAATGCTCTGCTTGGAAGATGCTACAGGGCACTGACCAGCGCCAACCTGTACCCATCAAAAGTTCTTGAAAGCTCAGCCGTTTCCCTGGCATGAAACCAGACCAAGTTCCACTTTCCAGTGCAACAGTTTTTATGTGAAGACGGAGAAAATTGAACAAGAAACAAAAAATACTCATGCAGGGGAGACCTTACAGCAGCTCCAGTGCCTAAAGGGGCTGCAGGAAAGCTGGAGAGGGGCTTTGTCCAATGGCCTGCAGGGACAGGCCAAGGGGAATGGCTTTAAGCTGCCAGAGGGGAGACTGAGATGAGCTCTTAGGCAGAAGCTCTTCCCTGGGAGGGTGCTGAGGCGCTGGCACAGGGTGCCCAGAGAAGCTGTGGCTGCCCCATCCCTGGCAGTGTTCAAGGCCAGGTTGGACACAGGGGCTTGGAGCAAGCTGCTCCAGTGGAAGGTGTCCCTGCCCGTGGCAGGGGTTGGAGCTGGAGGAGCTTTATGGTCCCTTCCAACACAAACCAGGCTGGGGTTCTGTGCATGGATGCACATGTTACAGAGGGAACTGTTAAGTGTCCTGGTATCTGTGTACTTTCAGGACTTCTGCTTAATGAGAACTTGGCTGCATGCAGGAATCTGGCAGACGGCTCTCACAGAGCTTCCAGCAGGAACACAGCCATGCTCTTGTCAGCACAGGGACACAGCAGCATGTGACTGCTTCATCTGTGGTCTTCTTCAAAACAGCTGCTGACTTAGAAGCACTCACAGCATTATGCGAGTGGCTGTGTGGAATCAAAGATCACAAAGCAAACACGGATTGCCCAACCAGCACAGGGTGATGTTTAGGCACCAGCTTAGGAACAAACTGGTTTGTGAACGGCAGGTTTGTGCCATCTCCCTCATACTTGAGTGGCAGCCATCAGAAACCTCACGATAGTTCAACCCCGATGCTTCCCGCACTTTCTACAATACAATAAAATACAAACCATTTGACATGGTTTAGTGGTGGCCATGACAATGCTAGGAGAACGGTTGGACTTGATGATCATACAGGTCTTTTCCAACTTGGCTGATTCTATGATGCTATCCACAAAACGCTGCTGAAACACTTGTTTGCTCTGCAAGGACAACTGGGGCAGCCTCTTACACAACTGCTGTAATTGGGAAAACAGATCTTGCTCGGGGACAGCAGAAAGTTTTGTCATCACGCAGACTTCAAGAGAGCCCCAGCCGCACAGAAACCATCCGACCGGCGCCTGAACCTTAGAGCCCGGTTACAGCTTCCTCCACCCACCGTCCACGTGGGAAACGATGTCTGAGGGTCGTTCGGGAGCGAGAATAAAGGGACTGTTTCCACGTGCTGCAACCGGGAGTCCCCATCCCTTTCCGTCCCTTCCCATCTCCTCTCCTCCCCTTCCCAGAGGCTGCCGGTCCCCCTCTGGCCCCTCCGACCATGCCGGAGCCCCCCGGTCCGTCCCGGCGAGGACAAGCCCGCCCCGGTGCCCCGCCGCCGGCCGCACTCACCGCGTGCTGTCCGGGGCCCTGCTGCTTGAAGGTGGTGGAGAGGGAGATGGGCGGCACCACGGCGCCAGAGTTCCACTGCTCGGGCTCCTGCCCGGCGTGAATCGCCTGCGTGGCGAAGCGCGCGAACGGCGGCAGGAAGTCCCGGGCCCCGCCGTGCTCCATGGCTGCGCTCCGGACACCGCCACGGCTACCGCGCCACAGGGACCGGCACCGGCACCACAGCCCCACGCCACCAGGGGCCCGGCGCGGGCGGGGCCTCGCCGCCGCCTCCCATTGGCTGCGGCGGGGAAGGGCGGGGCGGGACCGGGCAGCGCCCGCGCCGCCGGGAGGGGAGCGCCTTCCGGTGCGGTCCCGCCCGCCCGCCGGGGGGCGCCGCAGCACCGCAGCACGGCCCCGGGGAGGGCGGGAAGAGGCTGCCCGGCGGCTGGGGCTCTGCGGACGGGGATGGGGGCCGCTGACCCCACCGGGGATCCCGGGGAGTGAACGGGCTCTGCGCCAGAGGGTTTCAGCCTGACACACGCCGGGGGTGCAGCGAGGTCACACAGGCTGAACCGGGATACGTGCGGGTGGGAACAGTGAGACTTGGGGCAGGGGAAGTTAATCCTGTGGTGACAGATGTGAAGAACATGAGCATAAATCCAGAGGGACCTGGACCGTGGGAACCTCCTGGAGCTCAACAAGGGCAAGGGTAAGGGCAAGGTCCTGCCCCTGGGTCGGGGCAATCCCCACCACGAACCCAGGCTGGGGGAGACGGGATGGAGCATCCCTGAGGAGAAGGACTTGGGGGTTGGGTGAGGAGAAGCTCCTCACTTAAGCTATGATGTCTTAAACCTCCTCACCTACTTTTTCCTGTTCAGTTTAATTCCCCTGAATATCCTCTGTCACTCTACAAGACGACTGCTACCTAGCATCGATCCTGCCAGCCATTCTGAATGCCTGGGAGAAGCAGAAGTTAATTTCTCCACAGCTGGGAAATTCCATTCACCGTCCTCCAGGACCTCATTTATTTTTGTTTCGCCCTGTGGAAGTAAGGAGAGGCAACCAGAGCGCACCCCTCTACACTAAGGCGCTTTCAGTACTCTGTTAGTTACTCTTCATGACTTTAAATGTTGCAGTTACGCTCCCAGCAAGGATAAATGCAGAGAGACATTTGTCATTTTCACTTACTGCCTACCTTCGGGTTTTGAACAAATTTAGCTTTTTATTCCTCTCCAATCTTTTTACCTATTCCTTTACATACTAAAAATACCAGCATCCTTCCTGGAGGAACACACCCATTGGAAATTACTCCTCCATTATTTGTTTTCCACTTGAGCAATTGCACAAGCAAATTTTCCATAGAGTCAAAGCCCAGAAAATGCAGCTCCACGTTGCCACAATACCTGACCCTGCTACTTTCTGCTGAATTGCCTAGTGTCTGAGAGCAATTTAAGTAATTTAAGAAGATGGAGAATATAAACAAGATAAACATAATAATAAATTATTAGACCCCAAATACTCTCACAAAGTTGAAGGCACAGCACAGGAGGACACATGGATATGCCACAAACGCTGGTTTTCACAGAGCAGTTCCCATTAGTAATGCATCCATTATATTTCTGCATTGAATAAGGGACTCCATAATAAGCTGGTAAACAGTGACTTCATGCCTCTGCCTCCTCTTAGCTGGCCTTCAGTAATTAAAAATGCAACGTGAAGTTTCCAACATCACCTACAACCTGAGTTCCTGCATCTCTTCCACAGGAGCATGAGCAGCAAGTCAAGGGAGGGGATTCTCCCTCTCTGCTGCACTCAGAGGACCCCCCTTGCAGTCCTGATCCAGCTCTGGGGCAGCAGCACAAGAGGGACGTGGAGGTGCTGGAGTGAGGCCAGAGGAGGCCATGGAGATGCTGCGAGGGCTGGAGCAGCTCTGCTCTGGAGCCAGGCTGAGAGAGCTGGACTGGGGCAGCCTGGAGAAGAGAAGGCTCCTGAAGGGGAGACCTGAGAGCAGCTCCAGTGCCTAAAGGGGCTCCAAGAAACCTGGAGAGGGGCTTTGGGCAAGAGCCTGTAAGGACAGGCCAAGGGGAATGGCTTTAACCTGCCAAAGGGGAGACTGAGATGAGGTCTTAGGCAGAAGCTCTTCCCTGTGAGGGTGCTGAGGCGCTGGCACAGGGTGCCCAGAGAAGCTGTGGCTGCCCCATCCCTGGCAGTGTCCAAGGCCAGGTTGGACACAGGGGCTTGGAGCAAGCTGCTCTAGTGGAAGGTGTCCCTGCCTGTGGCAGGGGGCTGGGACTGGATGAGCTTTAAGGTCCCTTCCAACCCAAAGCAGTCTGTGATTCTGTGATTCTAAGACTGGCTCTGCACCATACATGTCTCCAGCACCGGGGCAAACAGTCTCTTGTGAGCATGGAACAAGAGACAGCTTTGCCAGTGGTGCCAACCTCTCAAATTCTGTTTGTTGATGGGTCTTAGTTTTCTCTACAAACAAGAAGATACAAGAGTCTTGTCAGAAAGACCAATGGAGTATAGAGCAAAGGTGACTTTTTTTCCCCTATAATCATTTAAAATTGTAAATATCCATGCGGGAAGCAGCTATCACTGTGAAGACAACAGGCACAGAAATTGGATTTCATAGTTCCATCTCTAGTAGAACTCTCCTTAGCTGCTTGGTAGAAGAGGAGATGATGCAAATCAGGTGAAGAAAAAGGTCACTCAGAGTAGTTTTTTTATCTTTTATCTAATCTTGCTGACAAGGTGTGGGCTCTTTCTCCTGGAAGCCCTAGTAAAAGAATCCAGTTTACCTGGATTGTGACATGTCCTCATGTTTTTATGATTCATCCCACTATTGTTAAGTCAATACGTGCAGGAGCAGCACCGAAGGAGTTGCTGCAGGGAACTTGGGGAACTCTGAACCTAATGCAGTTACTTTATGAGATGATAACACATCTACACAGACACGACACCTGTCTTATCCTTCCCTTTTCCTGTGCGTGCTTTTGAGGAAAGCAATTTGTACCGGTGTCATCATTCTCCAGATAACTTATTGTTTCAGTGTCATGGATCATGCTGGGTCTTTGCCTTCTCTTTCCCTCTCTCAGTGACTGAAATACCCTGACAAACAAGGGAAATGGGTGAACAGGGCAGCGTTTTGTTCAGACTAGCATTAGCAGCCCATTTCTTTTCCTCAGCTCACACAGAGGTTCACCGAAGGAGCACTGGAGACGATGCCCAATTGCTGACTTGAGGTCACCTTGTGAAATCCATTGATGTTTCATGATCTGGGAAGTGGCCCAGAGCTTCTGTTCTCTCAGCAAACAAGGCGCATTGGCTCATCTCGTTTATTTCATTGCTGTGCGGTTTGTTTACACCTCTGGCACGCAGCACCGACCAGAACATGCACTGTCATCTCTACACTTGCGTAACTAAGCCTCAAGCCAAGGCACTCCTGGATCCACTTGGCCACTTCACAAATGAATCTGAAAGGAATCCGTAGGAGTCATCGCAGCAGATTCTTGCCACAGGCTGAGGATCTGGAGCCATCCCTCACAGTATGCCAGCACCAGACACGGTGCTTCTTCCCCTCTGCAGTCCTGGTCAGCCAAGAGCACTTCCGAACGGCCACAGCCTGTGCGGTACCTGCTGTAGTGTTCCAACGATATGGAAGTAAGGCCTGTGGGAAGGCACAGCTCCCTGCGCAGTGCAGTGACCCCACAGAAGTACGGCAAGCTGCCTGCCCCACAGGGTGTTCCCGCTCTCTACACCCATCAGGCACTGACAGACGTTCCCCTGGAGATGACAGATATATTCTTAGCGCAGATACACGAGCGTGCCCGTAAATCCCTACGAAGGATACACCCGAGCCCGGAGCCAAAGAGCCAGCGCGGGGGCTGTCGGCGGGATTCCAAACTCTGGCTCAGCCTTCACCTCAGCGGCGGCGGCGGCCACCAGCGCCTGCCCGCGGGCTCCTGTACCTGTTGAAGGCCTGGTTGTGAACGCGCCGGCCTCTCGCGGCCCGCCAAGCCGAGGTGAGCGCGGCGAGGGGCGGCACCGGGGCGGTACCGGGGAGGCACCGGGGCGGCACCGGGGCGGCACCGGGGAAGCACCGGGGCGGTACCGGAGGCACCGGGGCCGCCTCCTCAGCCACCTCCTCAGCCGCCGCTTCCCGCCGTCCGCGCACTCTCGCGGTGCCTGCGGAAGTCTCGCCTCGTGCTGCTCTTCTCGCGGGCTCAAGCTACCAAGATGGCGGCGGCGCCGGGCTGCTGAGCGGGACCCTGCGGCCGGGCGGGCTCCGGGCGCTGCTGGCGGGGGATGCGGACGGGACCGGGCGCGCCGCCGCGGCTCTGAGCGCATCGACACCCCCCGGGCTGGGCCGAGCCTTCTTGGCGGGCCCCCGCCGCTGGTGGGGCGGCCGCTGGCGATGACCGGAGAGAAGCTGCGCTCGCTGCGCAGGGACCATAAGCCCAGTAAGGAGGACGGGGACCTGCTGGCGCCCGGCGAAGAGGAGGCGGCCGCCGCGCCCGGGGGCATCTTCACCGGCGGCCGCGGGAGCAGTGGGAAGGGCGGCCGGGCCGGCGGCCACCGTATCTTCAGCAACCACCACCAACGGCTGCCGCTGAAGGGGGGCCCGGCAGCCGGCGGGACGGGCCCCTCTGCCGAGCCCGACAAGTGCCCGGCGCACTTCCCGGTGCACGAGTGCGTCTTCAAGGGGGACGTGAGGCGGCTCTCGGCCCTCATCCGCACCCAGGGCATCGGGCAGAAGGACAGTCACGGTGAGCGCCCGCCGGGCCGGGGTGCGGGGAGTGGCGGGTGGGGGAGCGGCCGCGCTGTGGGAGCTCCGCGGCCCCTTCCCGCTGCCCTGCCGGGTGTGGGGCCCCGGGGCCGGGCTGCGGAGGAGCGGGGCTGCACGGTTGGGAAGCATAGAGCCGTGGAATGGTTTGGGTTGAAGGGACCTTGAAGCTCATTCAGCTCCAATCCCTTGCCATGGGCAGGGACACCTTCCACTAGAGCAGCTTGCTCCAAGCCCCTGTGTCCTACCTGGCCTTGAGCACTGCCAGGGATGGGGCAGCCACAGCTTCTCTGGGCAAACCCCTGAGGTTTTGGCGATAGGAGGGAGCACAGTGTTAGCTTTTGTGACAGTGTAGTGGTGGGAGAGCTGCTTCTGACCGGCTCTGCCTCGTGTCCTGAAACCTACTCCATTTAACAACAAAGAAATACTATATTTTCCAGATGTCTGAAGTGTCACCTGTTTGGTTTTGGAGGTTCTGAGTCCCCCCAAAGTGTGGCTCCTTTGGCGTTGCTGGAATTTGCTTTGTTTTTTTCCCCGGGGTAAAACTCCAGAACTTCTTTTTTCCTCCTTAAGTGTTTTAGTTCAGGGGTTTGAAAGAGACAAAATCTTGTTCTCTGTTCTCCTCCAAGCTGGGTCTGGACATAGAAGTGGCAATAGCAGATACAGAAATACAATCCTCATGCTGCTCCCTAATGCATAAATATTTAGCTCACTAGATGATCCTTAAGGTCCCTTCCAACCCAAACCAGTCCATGATTCTATTTAAATCCTGCTAGGACATCTTAAAATAATATCAGAGAATCCCAGCCTGGTTTGGGTTGGAAGGGACCTTAAGGCTCATCCAGTTCCAACCCCCTGCTGCAGGCAGGGACATCTTCCACTAGAGCAGCTTGCTCCAAGCCCCTTCCATCCTGGCCTTGAACACTGCCAGAGATGTGGCATCTATATATTTAATTTGGGAAATATTTTACATTTAAAAATACTAAATCAACCTGTCAAGTCAGCTTAAGTTTCATGTTTTTCATCTGTAGGCTTCCTACCTATTTTAAGAGTAACATCATTGTGCTGAAGAATGCTAAGTTATCCTTTGTGTGGTGTCTGGGAAGTTGTGATTAAAGGGTGCAGTTATGTTCTGTTTCTGATTAAGAGATAAATGTTCCATTTGTTTTACTTAATTGTCTTATGTAAAAAAGAACATTAAGGTAGAACCCCCTTTGGGATTGGCAGAATGGGAAGAACAGCATAATTGGAAATTAAAAGCTATGTCCATGATAACTTTGGGCACTCTGAGACACAGACTAATGTATGTGGAGGAATACACAGCTCGGTTTCCTCAATCAAGGCAGGGAGGAGTATTTCTTCCAACTGTCATAACATTTTTCTGAGTATGTTGCTGTAAATATAGCTACGGATATATTTATCCTGTCATCTTCATTCCAAAGGCTGCAGCAAATACTGGGAGAATGAAAGCAGCAGACTGGGGAAGAAATTCTCTCACTTAGTGTATTCCTTCTGCTGACTTCTCCCCTACACCTCCTCCAGTTCCTTGTCAAGTAACTCATCATCACAAGTTTAACATCTTTACTTGATCCATCTTTGCTGCACTCTCCTCTTCAGTGTCTATCACAAACACTGATCCTATCCTTTTTTAATATATATATGCACCACATATATATATATACATTTCAAATGAAGATCTTTCTGCTTTCTCAGTAGCAGTGCTTTGGGGATTTCTGTCTCATTACCCTCCTCCAAGTTTTTATTTTAAGCATTTCTTTACTATTAAGCTTTCAGATAAACCCCAATAACAAACTTCTTAATGTCCTGACATACCAAAGGCCTGACTAGTATTTCCTTGTTATTGTTTTCCTTCTGTTTGAATCCATCTGTCACTTGTTTACATATCTGAATCATACGTTATTTGGGGTAGATATTATACTCAGAAATAAGCCTGAAGAATCCCAGTGCATGATAAGGAAGTGAGAGAGGGGAAAAAGAACTGCTCGTAACAGTGTTTATAATTCAGTCCCATTTTTAGCGTGGTTAAGTGCAGAAAAGCCAAGTTCTGTAGAGTGTTAAACTCTTGGTGTTCAGATAAAACAGCTGATGGTTGTGACTGTAAATGGTGTGCAGCCTCACTCACTCTAAATTGACCTCAAAAACCATTACTCATTGGAATGCCAGCATCATTGTTCCAAAACCAGTGAGTTTCTGGGGAGAAGCTTGTCTGTATCCCTTTCAGGTTACTTGTACTATAATATGCATTTAAGAACTTTAACACATATTCAAAATGAAACCATGTTGTATTTTGGAATAGCCAAATCATCTTGCTGAATTACTCTTGGAAAGCAGACTCGGCTTCTTTGTAGGTGTGCCAGATGCCTCACAAAAGGTTTAAAGGCTGCACACACATGCAGACAAGTGCTGTATTTTATGTGTCATTTTGTGCAAATGGGTTTTGTTTGCCTACCCTGGAATGCATGTGTAGGATTTCAGGCACTGTTGTATCACTGCTTTCTCAGAATAAGGCCCTGGAGGCTCAGTGACTCGGGGAGGGACGTGTACAAGCTCATTTCCCAAAGCTATAGATGTCGATGAAGTCGTCCTTAGATGGAAAGGAAACATGAGATTTGTTTATGTGGTGGCTCAAGCTGTTGCCAAAAGATAATGAATTTGATTGCAGCTGCTCAAGTATGTGCCCATTCACGTTCCAGTCGGTGTCTGCAAGTGATCGTATCAAACACGTTGTCATTATGATTAAATTGCACGGAAGTAATCAAAATGACACATCAGCCACTTCATTAGAGTGCCCTTTTTATTCCACCTCCAAGAGGTGAAGCACACAGTTATATCTTTGCACCCTCCTCTTCCTCTCCAGCAGCCGTCTTGTGTAAAGCTCCTTGTTTTTATGGAATCTAACATTGACTGTTGTGGCTTGGGCTGGGGTTCTTGGAAAACCTCATCCTGTGCAACTGGAAGAAGTGAAACTGCCCTTGCCACACTCTTGCCTGTCCTGCCAGAAATGCCTACCTGTGCTGTGCACTGGCTGGGAAAAATAGAGTGGTGTTAAAGCTCACCGTGTGTTTTCATCAGGCTCATTTTACCTAGAATGTTTCTCTGTGCTCTGGCTATGTCTAGAGGAGCCGCTGCTGTTCCTGCCGTGATCGAGCAACTAAACATCATTTGTGTTTTAGGATCCTGAGGTTGCAGTGCAATAGTATTCCACTGGAGTGGTTTCCTTTGAGCCCTGTAAGCACTGATCCTGATTAATTTATCAGTCTGGGACTTCATGCATCATGATGGTGGGTCTCTGTTTCAGCAGCTGCTGGAATTGGGTTTACACCTTCAGATCCCATCTCTCCCAAAGCAGTAGAAGTTAACTTGTCCCGTTGTGTCTGTGAGCCAGCCAGGTTTCTGGGATTAAATGTGTGGAATGTTTTTGGCTGCTGTGTGCTTGAACAGCTCTTCCCTTTCTCCTTCTGGGGGTGGGGGGAAGAACCTGAAGATTGCATGGAGACATTCTATGAGTTGAGGGATTCCTCAACTGTAATTTCTTATACAGCCTTGCACAGTTTAGGTGGCTTATTTTGATAAGTCAGAGTTCAATTTGCTGCTGATAAACCTCATTTTGTTTGGCCCAAAGAGCATCAAGACTTACCCAGATCTATCCGATGGATGATTAGCGGTGGAGCTGTGCAAAATGCCATTCGGCGTTTGCCTTTTGGGTGCCCCAAAGCTAGCAGTATGTCTTAGCTGTTGTTGAGACTGCTTTCTTTTGATCAGGGAGGTTCTCTTCTGAAGTAGCTGTGGAGTTTTGATGGAATAGAAATCTGTGTGAGATTACTGCGGTCTTACAGGGTTTGGTGTGCTTCGTGTGTGGTGTTAGACCACCCCATCCACAGTCCTGCCACCAGGCTCTCCAGAGCAGCCACATGCTGTTGTGTCCATGGCTGCTGAGCTTGGCTGGTCCAGATTGAGGGCTGTCTGGAGGGGAGTTTATCAGGGCAGTGAGAAGTTTCATCATATCCCTTTTCTGTGTGTTTCTCTTCCGGGCCCCCTTTTCTAAAGGAGCTTTCCTGGCTTACCTGTTATTGTGCTCCTCTCCCTTTGGTACCACAGCTAACCTCTTACGTTACCTCACTGTTGTTTGTTAAACCTTAGACTTCTTCCCAGGGACTCTCTGGCTGAAGACCAGCAAGCAGGATGTCACCTCTTTTCAGGTTCCTCATAAATAGCTTTTTATATTTCTATTCCTTCTGGAATTGACAGGTTCCACTTTCTGTACTTTATCAGTTATTGCACTGTCTGGTTTTCTGCCTGCTGCTCTTCCTCCCCCTCATCTGCTCTATCCAGATTTCTTGTCTAGTTTCTGAATTGCATACTTTGAAAGAACATTGAATCAAAGAAAAATCTATGCTGTAAGAGCTCTCTGGAGGTGGGCTAGTCCAGCCTGCTGCTCGAAGTAGAGATAACACTGGAGTTAGATCAGGTTGCTCAGAAGGAGATCTAGTCCAACCTCCTGCGCAAAGCAGAGATAACAGCTGAGTTAGATCAGGTTCCTCAGAACTGGGTCCAGAGGAGTTTTGAGATGATGTGTGCCATTGCACACCTGCGCTTTCTGCTTACGGGCTGAATGAGATCTGACAGAGTTCCCAGGAAAGCTGTCAGGGGCCTGGTTAGCTTTGGGTTTGGTGTTTTTTGCAATGGCAAGAAACACCATGCTGTCATAGCTGGTGGAGCTGTCTGGCTCTTTTCTATCCACCCTTTGAAATGTGGGGTGAGTTTTTAATTTTAAGGTATATTGATGTAAGAGAAAACTTAGTGCAGAGCTATTTTTATATATACATAGAATCCCAAACTGGTTTAGGTTGAAGGGACCTTAAAGCTCATCCAGTTCCAACCCCTGCCACGGGTACGACACCTTCCACTAGAGCAGCTTGCTCCAAGCCCCTGTGTCCAACCTGGCCTTGAACACTGCCAGGGATGGGGCAGCCACAGCTTCTCTGGGCACCCTGTGCCAGCGCCTCAGCACCCTCACAGGAAGAATTTACATAGGCAAGCACACATACACACACACACACACACACACACAAATATATATATGTATGCATGTGTATCGCCCATTGAAGTGCTTGATAAGGTGAGGAAGATGTTTACCCCTGGCTTCCATAATTTGAAGTTTCTGAGCACATGGTTTGGCTCCTTCTCAAGTCTGTTCCTCAATAACGTTATTCCAGTCACTTAACAAAGAGTGGCTGCATCCGGTATTCTGCATTGTGTCTTGGCTCAGAGATGTGATGAAATCTATTAATAGACAATTTGAGGTTAGCTCAGAGTGTGCATAATGAACTAGGCTGGAGCTGTTTGTGATGTTGCTAGTGACCCACAAGAATCATCGGTGCTTTGTGTTGAGTAGCTCATACAAAACCACTTGGAACCTGCCTTTGCTTGCCTATCTTGATCAGACATTTCATGATACTGTAGTATGCTGGCAGTTACTTCGTATAGAAGCCTCTCAGTTCTTGGATTGCATCTTTTAGGTGTATGGTACATCAGCCTTTACATGTAGCAAGTACTTACAGTTAACATGATACTGGAAAATAACGCTAAAATCAGTACATTTGCTGTAGTTGCAAATGACTGGTTTTCCAGTGATTTTTCTCTTAACTCCACTAAGAAAATATTTATATATTTAAACAGAGCAATGCAGTTAAATGCAAGCTACATCAGTAAAATGTGCCAGAATTCTGGTAGCATCACTGATCCAGAAAATCAACCCTCCGTACCTCACAGTGCATATTTAATAGCAGAAGTACAGAATGTGTCATATGCGTAGCCAGGAAAACAAGCTCGTGTTTGTAATATCTGCTGATAATCTCGGAAGCTTTCTTTGGAAACAAGGCACCAAAACAACCAAAAAGGGCTTTTGTAGGGAAGTTGCTGTTATTTCACAATCTGTCCAGTACTGTATTAGTGAAAATTTTGTATTAAAGCTATGAAAAAGTAATAAAATAGGCTCTTAAAATTTTAATCAGTGTCATATCTTTGAGTAGCTTTTAGCCTAGATATGTCATTCTTTGTAAGGTATCAGACTTTTCAGACCATGATAAGCATAGAGGTTTGTGTTATCTGTCTTGAAGATACAATTGGGCCTCTTTGGCTGGCTTAAGTTTCAAGATGTCACTCCAAAAATATCTCCCTTGGTCCATGAAATGTGTTTTGGATATATTTATTCTAACAAGTATAATCCAAATGCTTGCTCAGAAGAACGCAACTGCTTTGGTGTATTGTAGTGTATTCCGTGGATGGATCATGTAACAGGTTTCGTAACATGTTTGAGTTCTATATGCAGATACCTGAAGGAACTGCAATGGATTCATGGAGTTCAGCAAGTTCAAGAGCCTGCTCCTGAGTTGGGGCAATCCCCAGCACAGGCCCAGGCTGGAGGAAACTGGATGGAACATCCCTGAGGAGAAGGACTTGGGGGCATTGGTCAATGAGAAGCTCCCCATGATCTGACTTGAGCGTGTGCTTGAGCCCACACCCCCCCCCCCCCCCCCCCCATGCTGGGCTGCACCCCCAGAGCGTGAGCAGCAGCTCAGGGAGGGGATCCTGCCCCTCTGCTGTGCTCTGGGGAGACCCCCCCTGCAGCCCTGATCCAGCTCTGGGGCAGCAGCACAAGAGGGATGTGGAGCTGTTGGAGCGAGGCCAGAGGAGGCCATGGAGATGCTGCGAGGGCTGGAGCAGCTCTGCTCTGGAGCCAGGCTGAGAGAGCTGGGCTGGGGCAGCCTGGAGAAGAGAAGGCTCCTGAAGGGGAGACCTGAGAGCAGCTCCAGTGCCTGAAGGGGCTGCAGGAAAGCTGGAGAGGGGCTTGGGACAAGGGATGTAGGGACAGGCCAAGGGGAATGGCTTTAAGCTGCCAGAGGGGAGACTGAGATGAGCTCTTAGGCAGAAGCTCTTCCCTGGGAGGGTGCTGAGGCGCTGGCACAGGGTGCCCAGAGAAGCTGTGGCTGCCCAATCCCTGGCAGTGTTCAAGGGCAGGTTGGACACAGGGGCTTGGAGCAAGCTGCTCCAGTGGAAGGTGTCCCTGCCCGTGGCAGGGGTTGGAGCTGGAGGAGCTTTAAGGTCCCTTCCAACCCAAACCAGGCTGGGGATTCTATGACGTTGACTCTAACATCTTGCTATTTCATTATTTTAGGAAACACTCCGTTACACCTTGCTGTGATGCTGGGACATAAAGGTAAGTAAAATATGAATTTTGTTGGCTTTTAAATTATCTCAGAGATTTGGTGGCAGGAAGAAAAAAGTTTTTTTTTTTATTTTTCCTGCACATGATCTTGTGTTTCTGGTTGAAAGTTGAGGTTTTCTGAAAAGAAGCCACCACATGAATTTACAAGGGGAAAGTTGGAGACGAGGTTAGAGCTGTTCTTCAGGCCAAGATCCAGGAGCTTGGTAGTGAATGGAGTACAGTGGATAGGAGCTGTAGCTGTTGGACTCTCTGTGAGTCTAGAACAACAGTGGGTGGACCCAGCTCCTCTCTTCTTGCAGAGTTGGGAGGAAATTGGGAAATTTGGAACATGGTAGAAGATTGAGCAACAGCTCAAAGCTGGGGCGTGCAGCAGGGGCAAGCATCTGCACGCCTGCTTCCCCTTTCCTACACGAGCAGCTGAAGTGGAGGGATGTGCTCAGGATGTGTAGGCAGGGGACTTGATCCAGGCAGATCTCTATCTTACTCTGCAATTAATTCATGTGTGGAAGGGTTACTAATACCTGTTTGTGGGGTGATACCCTTTCTTTTAGTCAGTGCTGCTCTGGTTATTAGTGTCACTGTGTGTTGCTGATCTGCTCACTAGAGGTGTCTGATAACCCCATTTTGCTTTCCCAGTGAAGTGAATCAGACTAACATCCTCTAGAATAAAATGACTCTGTGAGTGGAAATGGAACCTCTCACCTGCATTTTGCATACTCTCTCACTCACTGGATTGGAATTCCTGACTCACTGCCTAGCTGTCCCTTCAGGTGTCAACCCCTGTAGGGGGCATGGGACAGGTACAGGGCTGTTGACTCTCCATGGCTCCCAGTTTTGCAAATTCCCTTCAAGGAGTTCTTTACAGCAGAATTTCAGAGCACAGGATTTATATTTCTACTTCAAGTAGGAAGTATAGATATAGACGCGTCTCAAGACTGGGAAGAACCCTGGAATATGATTGTTCAGTGTCTGTGGCAGTAAAATTTCACTGCTGCAGCAGGGATGGCTTGGTGTCATTCAGCCCTGCGAGTCCTGTGCCTGGGTATGTGGTACTGCTCCATGAGAGAGCTGCTGTGAACCAACACACCTGGCTGGTTTGGAGAGGGGAACAGGAACTGCAGTAAGTTGTCTTAGGATGTTTTGGAAACACCTATGAAGTGATCCAAGATAATTGAGAGTTAGAGCAGGAAGTGATTTTGAAGGAAGAAGGGAAGAGGTGGCATATGCAGAAGAAGAGGCAGTAGAGCTTGCTGGAATCTGCTGATACTAGCCCAGGCTGGGGTACTTTTAAAATGTCAGTAAAAAAAGGGAAGAAAAAGAAGCTATGCAAACACTTTTTGTGACAGCAGTGAGGCAAATATGTTTTACAAGTCACAGATAGGAGTTTTTTTCAGTGAAAAATGAGGCTTCATCAGAATTGCTATTTTCCAGTGAGGGTCCTATGCTAGAGGCTTGGATCACCAGAAGGAAATGGAGGCAGAAGCCTCTTTCATTTCTCAGCCATACATAAGGCATTTTTCTTTGTAAGGTACATTTTAGTTCTGTAACTACTCTGCGTTGCCAAGCAGTGGTGACCAGCAGTGTGCGTGTTTCAGGCTTTAGTTTGTCACGGTCATTAGGTGTAGAAGAGGTTGAGTGGTTTTGGTTAGAAGGTGATGAGCTGTCATGAAGGGACACATTCCATATAGCTACAACAGTATCATACCACATTAATGAATACAAACAATTCTGAGCCAAGATGCTTCTAATAAAACTGGTAGAAAAGCATTTGCCAACTTTAATTCAGTATGGCTGACTATTTATTCTGAGTCTCTCTTATGTTTTGGTTACTTTATGTAAAGGATAAAGAGCAATCTATTCAGTGCAGACAGGTTCCTTCAGTGAGCTATCCTCACGTAGAGCACAGCAAAGAGAGCCTTTCTTCCCTCTTCTCCTGTTCTCCTTGACTGCGTATTTTAGATTTCAGTTTGCAGTTCATCTCTTGGCCTCTTTCCATGTAGTCGGTCATCCTGTGGGTAAAGCCGTAAATCCCTTAGGATGCTTGTGGCAAGCCTCTGTCTAGTTTGCCTAGAGCAGGGCTGTTTGTGCACAGCATCCAGCACGATTCCTGCTTTTACTGTTTTGACTTCAAATCCTGCATAGTTGTTGATCACCAAGAGCCCCGAGTCCTTTCCTACCTCATTGGTCTGTCTCATTGATATTGAGAGTCAATTTTCTGTGTTTCCAGGTGATGCATATAGATTGTTCAGCTGTGTAGCAGTGTTATAGCTGGGGTTTTCTGAAGAGCAGGGTGAATTTACATCCTGTTTATTTAACTACAGTGTAACCTGGCTGGTAAGTGCAGGCTTATTTGCCTGCTCGCTGTGCAGTGCTGTTACTGCATTTGGCACTGTATTTAAGCAACCATAAAAATACGTCTCTGTTTGTGCTGACTGAGTAGTCAGGGCTTTTGTTTATTTACCACAGAAGATAGTATATTCACCAGTGAGGTATCTCTTCCTTCCTAAACACTGTGCTTGCTGGTGACTCATAACTGTTGCATCTGGAATGACTGGTATGGTTTCCTGTAACACCTATAGCAGGAGAATAATCCAGGAAGTTCCTCTATCCGTCCTGCCTGGCCATCCTATTCATAACGAGACATTTGTCCAGCCTGCAGCTCCAGCTTGTACTGCTCTGTCATTTGCAGATGGGTCAGGTTGATTTTAATGAGATGTGGTGAGGAAACTTTCTGTAGTTGGAAACTGAAGAACGGTTTCGTATGAAGACAGCTTATTCAAAACATGGAAACAACAAAAGCTTTCTGTGCTCCCTGATTTTAAGGACTGCTTGTTATTCCATCACCTTTTACCCATAGACAGAGAAGGGAAGGCAGGTTGAGCTGTGTCCCCGCTAGGAATGTGTGTGTGTGTGTGTGTGTGTGTGTGTGTGGCTTTGATGAGATGTGGAAGTTACTTTATCAGCACAGCATGTGCATGCTGAGTCTCAGGGTTAGCACTGGTGCTCGCTGTTACTGGTGATGCTGGTGAGAAATGGAGCACGTTGCAGGTGTGGAGCACAGGACTGTGAGCCGTGTGCTCCAGATACCCATGTTGTCAGTCCTGCAGTACCTGTTACTTGTGCAGCTGGTCATGCACATGCTCTGAGGCTTTCCTCGGTCAGTGAGCTTGTTTGCTCACTTCAGATGCCACAGGACGTCCCAGCGTGCAGTGATGTGTTAGTGCCACAGCTTCCTCTGCTACCCATGCGCATGCAGTTCTCAGGACTTGCCTAAGTCTACATCTCCATGCAGTTTTCTAGCAAACCAGTTTACCATTGACCTTTAGGTGAAGGGGGTTGAGATGGAGAGGAGGGGGAAGCATGTGCACAACTTCCATGTGTGGAAGACTTACGAAGTGTGTCTTGGTGCGTGGATTTGTACATTAAGTAGAGCTGATGCAATATTTTAGAAGCATTTGTTACATAGTTTTGTGTCTGTATATGCATCCAGGCATACAGCTTCATAAAAAGCAAAACACAAGAAGCAGAAGGGATGTTTCTTCAGTGGTTGTGTAATTGGTGGTTAATCACTAATTATATTTTTAGTGCCAGTGTTTACCAGGGAAGTGCTATAAATACATGAATGGGTTTTATTTGTCCATAGTTTGACTTGGGATCCAGATACGTACTTTGATAAACTGTTTTATATGTTGAATATCTTACTTTTGCTTTATTATCTTTTCCTTTATTATGAGTGATATTGCTACATCCTTGATGTTTATTGCAAATAATGATTACTGTTTTGTTACAGAATGTGCCCACTTGCTATTAGCCCATAATGCTCCAGTAAAGGTGAAAAATGCTCAGGGATGGAGCCCTCTTGCAGAAGCCATCAGCTATGGAGACAGACAAATGAGTAAGAGCCCCTGCTTCCCTATTAAGGCCTTATTCAGAACAGGAAAACAGGTTTTCAAGCTATGTTTTTTTTTAATAATATGCCTATTTTAGTTCTCTGAAGAGTTTATCTTAATATTTTCTCTATCTAAATATGATATGATAAGCTCTACCTACACATGTCCATTTCCTTGATAAGAAAGATACTGCATTAGGATACATAATGCTAAGTAAATATTTTGCTTGAAGTGATTGTAGAAACTATAAAACAGGATTCTGTATTTAAAATTGGAGTTACAAGATCAGAGTGGATTTTAGCTGTATAGGATCATCCAATTAGAACTGCTTCATGTGATCATACATATCAGTTATATGGAGATGTATATCAGATATATCAATTGGCAATGGGATATTGCTTTCATGTTGCATCTCAACAGGCCAGTGGGCAAATACAATGATTACTTACTCCAGATATAAAGTAGTAAAGAGAAAATTATTTTACTGCTGCTCACTAGTGGATGTTCATAGTATTATATATTCCCATGTCGCATAGCAGAAAACTCGGATCTATTACTATATTAATGCACTAGTTTGTAATATACTACCAACATTCTGCATGTCAGCTCCTCACTACTAAAGAACTTCCTCAGTGAAGTAGATGTCATGCAGTCTATAGACTCACATTCAATAACACATGTATATCACATGTTTAGTAATGTGCATGTCAGAGACCTGTTCAAGGTCTTCAGTGATGTTCTGTCTTGACATGATTGTATTCTTGTCATTCTAAGTAATTACTGAGTCTTTTCTTCCTGTTTTAATCAGAGAAGGCTGTGTATAATTACTGTAACTTGAGGTTAATTTCTCTGAAGTCTGATGAAATGTTACCTTTGCATTGTTTTTCCTTTTAGATGTCAAATAATGACACCAACCTTTCATAAACCAACAAATAAATGGAACAGATTTACCTGATAGTTAATTTCTATTTAGTTTCAGCACTCCTAAGGAAGCTCAAACAGCAGTCCAGGGAAAGTGTTGAAGAAAAGCGACCTCGATTATTAAAAGCCCTGAAAGAGGTAAGTTCAAGGCAGTTGTGCTGACAAAACAGATCGTAGAATCACAGAGTGGTTTGGGTTGGAAAGGACCTTAGAGCTCCTCCAATTCCAACCCCTGCCACAGGCAGGGACACCTTCCACTAGAGCAGGTTGCTGAAAGCCTTCTCAGATTCTAAAAGTTCCAGTAAAAGGTTTGTGTAGGACAGACCTCTGGTCTTTGCAATCCAAAAGTTAAAGGCTGTATTCTTAATCTGTATTTATTTAATTAGATTTTTAGGCTCTCCAAAATCTTTTGTTTGTGTGAATAATGCCACCAAGAAATCTGGAGAGAGACTTTTTACAGGTGTTTATTTCCCTTTAGGTGGGGTGAGCTGCTCCTGCCTACTCATGGTAAAATACGAATGGGTTTATAGAAAACCAGCTGTTTGTCTTAAGTTAATGAACCCATGCCTCTTAAAAGTTAAGTGAAACTGCATCTGTGATATGCTCTGTAAATATGCTCTGCCGGTTTCATTGATCCAAGAAAAAACCAAACCTGCTGTCTGTCTAGGAGTGAAAAGCTTTCAGTTTTTGTGTAAGAGCAGGCAGAAAGCAGATGCAGCCTTAATCAAACAGCTCTGCCATTCCTTATTCCTGCTGGAGCAAGGCCTGTTCTGGAGTTGCATGGAGTGCAATTATGTGGCTACCTCAGTGTACTACCAACATTTGCTAATTTTAATCAAGTCACCCCTTCCTTTGTTTTTGCTTTGCATACAGTGTAAAGGAGTTGGCTGGCAGGTGTTTATGGAGATAGAGCTTTTATATAATGAATTAAGCATGTTTCCAGAAGGCAGATTGAGATTTGCCTATGTGAATGCTCCTAGCTAATACTTGGCTCATTAATATAAGCCAGAACTTGTAATTCCATAGGGTTCAATGTGATCAATCAAAGCAAGCAGAGGTCCATAGGTCTTTTTCTAAACACATATTTACAATAAATCTTTTACAATCCACTACTTAATAGCTGTGTAAACGATTATTTTTTTAAAAGGGTGGTTCAAATGAGTTGTGAAATGTTAGCATTGATTCTAGTCTAGCTAGAGCTTCAGAAATGCTTAAATTCGGTATCAGTTCAAATAGTAACGTTAGAGAAAGTTTTCTTTGTCAGCAAAGCCCAGTTTCTGCCTGTCTGTCAGCAGATTTTATACTTGTCATTTAGCCTGAAAAACTTGTTAATATGTTGTTCTTTTCATCTCAGCTAGGTGACTTCTATCTAGAGCTTCACTGGGATTTTCAAAGTTGGGGTAAGCAACTGCATATTCCCTTCACAGGGAGATAGTGTAATCAGTCTTCAGCACACTTGTTCTCTCAAGCTGAAATTATCAATTGGTGTTGGAAAGTTCACCATTCAGTACTCAAGATCTAAATTACAAGGAAAAGAGGACAGCTCTCTTTTTGAGCTATTTTTGCTTAGTTGTATTTTTGCTTATTCACTTTTGGAGCTGAATTTTGTTCTGTACTTCAGTGACACAGTGTGGGGGGGACAAGCTGCTGTTTACTTTAAGAAATGGATTATTAGAAAAGTGAAATATCTGTATCTGGTTGATTTGTGTCACTACAGAGCATTGGTTTGAACAATTTAATTGAGTTGAGGCATTTAATTTCCTGAACTTAGCCTGTACTGTGAATGGTGACTGTCAGTTAAGTGGAGCTGTGTGGTATGTTCTTCAAGCCTGAGCTTCACCTTAATACTTCTTTTATGTGACTGTATAACCTTCCACCTCCTCTTATTTGAGTAGAAAAATAGAAATAAATGAGCAAAAATGTAAGGAGAGCTGCAGTCTCATGTGTCCGCCTTGTAATTCTATATGGCCTCTTGGTTCCACCAGTGCTTTTGTCTTTGCTTGGTGTTTTAGTGCATTGGGGTTTTTTTTCCTGCTTATGGGTGTTCAGCTTTAATGGCAGCTGGGCTTTCAGTTGGAACAATATAGTAAATAAACTATCAAATCCTAGAATTAAGGTTTCAAACTGCTAGAAGACGAGTTATTGGGATTTATAAATGATTTAGCTGTGCCTGAGGACACTTTAAATTATATCCTGATGCTGAAAGCAGCCTGTACAATTACAAATCGGTTTTGCAGTTATTGAGTAGAAGTAACCCTGGTATTAGTATTGAATAGAAATAACCCTGGTATTAGTAAGTTATATCTGTATTGAGATCATAATGGAAAATGGGTGCAATATATTAAAATGAAAAGAGAGATTCAAAGTGATGCATAGTTTTAATAGAAATACATTGCAGAGGAACCTCAGTGTCTTGATTATGTTCTCTCTTCCTACCTTCAGTGCCTTTACTTTCCCGAATTCTGCCTTCTGATGCATGTAAAATACACAAACAAGGTATAAATATCAGGTAAGTCTGATTTAACGGTGTGTGTTGTCTGAGTCAGAAACATCTGTGTGCCAGTGAAAATGCTGGATTCCACTGTGGACTGAACGAAGTCACTGAGGAGCATGCAAATGTTGGTGAAACAGCCTTGTGTGTGCACACTGGTGGCTAGAGCCAGGAAGTGGTTTGAACTTCAGACTGTCTCTTCCCCCCCACATTGGTCTGAGTTTAACTTCAGTTCCTGAGTCACTTAAAATGGAAAAGAAAAGCAGTTGAGCTGTATAAGGCTTTATCTACCAGACATGACAATGACAAGTTGAAAAATAGGAATTTGGTGGTTTTAATAAAATTTCAAATAAATGAGCTTTCAGTATTTTGTGGAGAACAGGAGAACAGTTGCTACTCCTGTCTCTGTAGTAAAATACTTAATGTGACAGATTCACAAGGTCAAGCGAGTGTTTCCAGGAGTCTGTCCATGTTCTGCTCCTTCAACTTGCTTGGTTTGGGCATTTGGATTTAAGTGTCTTTTGTGGCTTTTTCTTTAGGTTCCAAAATCTAAAATAGACAACCCCCCAGTAGTATGGTTCAGAAGATTTAATCTGTAGAAGACCTTGTGCTGTTAAAGCTGTTAGCACAGGTGTGGGAACTGATTTTTTTAGGTCAGATTTGAGTCTGAGCCCATTTTCTCCTCATTTCTGTGTGCTATGAGACTGTTTCTGTGAGACTGGCATTGAGCAGAAATAGCTGCAGATTATTGAAATCAGAGGTCAATATAGGATGACTGTTAAGCAGTCACCCCTTAGACCTGAAGTGGTCACTGAATTCAGGTTCTTCAACCATCTTTGTTAAAGAAGTAGATATTCTAGCAATAATAGATATGAATTGCTAGAGAGGTCCTTGTCCTTGCCTCCCATCTTCTAGTTATTCAGGTCAGCAGAAGCATTTCTTTTGTGTTGGTGAGGGGGAAAAGTAGAAATAGCAACTAAAATAAGTCAAAGAAAAACCCAGTCTGTTTCTTAGTCCTCTTTGTAATTTGGGTCATGTCTTAATATTGTTACTCACATCAGTGGCTGCTGCTTGCAGAATAGAGTGCTGCTCACATGGAGTAGTTGTATTTCTCAATGTGTAGCACTGGCTACATAAATAATGTCACTTCCACATGCTGGCAGTTTGGGAATAAAGTCTTCTGAAGAAGATGTTACCTTTCCCTCTGAAGTTGGCATAGTAATAGTTTGGAATGCATTTATAATGGTAGAGATGTGATAATGTGGAACTTATTGTTAATAGCAATTTGATTTCTGCATCCAGGCTTCACTTAGGAAATGTATTAAAACTTAGGCTTTGGTGTGTTTGGTTGTGATTAAACAAATCAAAATGCTTCTGCTTGAAAACTGAATTTAGGAGTGTATTTGAGTGTTCATGGGTCCCTGTGTTGGTGTATTTTCACAGGCTGGACACAACTCTCATAGATTTTACCGACATGAAGTGCCAACGAGGGGATTTAAGCTTCATTTTTAATGGTGATGCCGCACCCTCTGAATCTTTTGTAGTTTTAGACAATGAACAAAAAGTTTACCAGCGAATACATCACGAGGTAAAGTCCTGTGTGAGCAGAGAGTGTGAAATAGCTCAAGTTTTAATTTCATTTCAGAAATCTTATTAAACAAAATGTGCCTCTCAGAAAGACCCCAACAAGCTCCAAGGAAATGCAAACAGTTGTTATAAGTTCAGCTGTGTAGGTGACATGAGAGTTTGCTGTGATAAACAGTGCTCTTGAATGCAAACTTTGAAATGAGGAAAAAGCTGGAATGTAAACCTTTTGGAATAATCTGTTACCATTCTGGGCAGGCAAATCTGTTTTAAGTTATGATGTGTGCTACTTTTAATCTTTCCAGTGGGCTCCCTAGAGGGGTCCCCAGGTGGGTTTTCAAACTTCCTTGCCAATGCTTGGCATCTGTTCCATCACCCTGTGCCCAACTGAGTTGCTAACAAGCACAAGGACATGACTCCTTGGACCCCTTGTATTTTAGTCAAGGTTTTAATTTACAGCTTTACCAACCAGTTACGTATGTAAATGGATCTTTGCATGTAGGAAGAGGCTGCTGAGCTTCTGGATAAATCACTTGAATGCTTTATTTCATGGAATCTTAGAATGGCTGGTGTTGGAAGGGAGCTTAAAGCTCATCCAGTTCCAGCCCCCTGCCATGGACAGGGACACCTTCCACTAGAGCAGCTTGCTCCAAGCCCCTGTGTCCAACCTGGCCTTGAACACTGCCAGGGATGGGGCAGCCACAGCTTCTCTGGGCACCCTGTGCCAGCGCCTCAGCACCCTCACAGGGAAGAGCTTCTGCCTAAGAGCTCATCTCAGTCTCCCCTCTCGCAGTTTTTTATTTTCATTAATACTTAAGATGAAACTATTGGTAACCATTTGGCCTAGAAAAGTTTGAAAATTCAGGAAACACTGGTTCTGGGAGATGTTCCAAGTGAAGAGATTTATTGATTTACTGCTAACTTCTTTTCTTCTATAAAAAATGTTAAAAAAGAGTAATCACCATTATTAAGTTCTGTTCATATTTGGGAATTTTTCTTCTAGGAATCTGAGATGGAAACAGAAGAGGAGGTTGACATTTTGATGAGCAGTGATATTTACTCAGCAACATTATCAACAAAATCCATCACCTTCACGCGTGCCCAAACGGGATGGCTGTTTCGAGAAGACAAAACAGTAAGCAGACAGAAAACTTCACAGGCTGCATTACTGGGGACAAAATAGTGCAGACAGCCTTATGATAAAAATTACTTCATTGTAGGAGTATGAGGCCTCTGCACATTCATTCCGGGGTGTGCAGTGAGGAGTCTATGCTTTCCTGTGTCAAAGTAGCAGGGAGATGGGAGCTTTGAGGGTAGTTTCCTTTGGGTGTTCCTTTCTGTGTTATCCATCTGTCTGAGATCTGAGTTCTCAGCTGTGAAGAAATTGAAATGGCCACTGTGGTACCTTCTTGAGTAGGAAATTATTATCTTGTGACTACGAAGTAATTTGGTTTCATCTCCATATGTTCAGGTAGTGCCATTCCTCACGGATTTTCATCTGAGCTAGTGCTGCACAACTTTCTTCCTTTTGGATACCAAATCCATATTCTGCACCTGTAAATTATCCTTCAACACAGCTTGCTGCTGAAGGGAGTTTCAGTCACATTCCCCTTGGCCACTCTTAAATTGTTAAGCAGTCCTTTCTGTCTTAAAATTGCCATTGGTACAAAATACCTGCTCATGATGGCATTCTTGTGTTTGTGCTGTCCAGACCTTGCTGGGATTGTCCACTCACAGTTCATGTGGTTGGTTGTGTGAATGACAGCATTTCAGTCCTGAAGTTATTGCACTGATGTGCAATTATTTTGGTATACAAGAATTTAAATGGTTTTATTTTATCCCTGTGAGTCACTAATGTCCAATTCCTTTCCTGCAGGAAAGAGTAGGAAACTTTTTGGCAGATTTCTACTTGGTTAATGGACTTGTATTAGAATCAAGGAAAAGAAGAGAACATCTCAGTGAGGAGGATATTCTTCGAAATAAAGCTATTATGGAGAGCCTCAGTAAAGGTGGCAACTTGATGGAGCAAAATTTTGAGGTATAATCAAGTAATTCTTCACAGTATGTGTATTTGTGCATAGGAGAATAATCCTTCACTCCATTTAGCAGAATCTCTAGATAATGGTTTATTCCATTTTGATTCACTGAATTTATAATAACAAATCCAACTTACAAGTATAACCATGGTGATACATTAATGAATTATCCTCATTAGTGCACACATTCAGGAATGTCTGTGATTATATTGGATATTTCAGTCTTAATTTGGCTCTTAGTAAAAAATGATGGGTTTGGCTGTGGCAGATCACTTTAACTTCTTTTAGGGGAAATGTTTATGGTTCAGACTCCCTTTCTGCTTTGCTTTCAATCATGGTTTTCTTTAGCTTCATTAAAACGGAGCTAAGCATGTTATTATCGCCATGAAATCAAGAGCTATTCAGAATGAGCCAGACGTCATCTGGGAACGTGCATTTTAAAATGGACTTATTTATGTCTGTATTAGCTTGTCCTTTGTTACTTGTCATTGACACTTGAATTGACTGATTAACTGATGTATTAAACCAGCCAACATCTATGTAAAATACAATTTGAGGCCAAATACCTAAATGGAGACTATGAGAGTGAGAGCAGGCGATTGAAAAGCCCAGTGAAGCATCAGCCACAGACTGGATAGACTATATTGCTGTTCTGTGTAGAGTGGAAGAGCAGTTGTATCTTTTGAATGGCAAAATTGTAAGAGCATGTAAGGAAAGATAAAGAGTTAAGACCTGTTTTTCTGAACAGCCTGTCAGACGGCAGTCCCTTACTCCTCCATCACCCAATACAATTACATGGGAAGAGTACATATCTGCTGAAAATGGAAAGTGAGTATTACTGCTTCATTGGCACTAATGTCCATAGACACTGTTAGAGTATTGGGTTAGGGTTGTGGGGTTTGGGGTTGGTTTGTTGTTATCTATATTCTGTTTACATTATGTATTTATATTCTATTTATATTATGTCCCTGGGTTAGCTAATCCTGAGCACAGAGACAGGCAGGGCAGCAGATGGGTTGAGAGCAGCCCTGAGGAGAAGGGCTCCCCAAGACCTTCAGTGTGAGCTTGAGCCCAGAACTCCCCCATGTGCTGGGCTGCACCCCCAGAGCGTGAGCAGCAGCTCAGGGAGGGGATCCTGCCCCTCTGCTGCATGAAGGGGAGACCTTGGAGCAGCTTCAGTGCCTAAAGGGGCTCCGGGAAACCTGGAGAGGGGCTTTGGACAAGGGCCTTTAGGGACAGGATAAGGGGAATGGCTTTAACCTGCCAGAGGGAAGATTGACATGGATCTGTTGTGGGGTTTTGGGGGTTTTAACTAGTTTAATTTTTAATATATTTGAGATGGAATGAGTATTCAAGCAGAATAAATAGGCTGTGCTTGAACAGCTCTTGCTACTGGGGCAGAAATATGTATGCAAGATTTTGCTTTCTTTAATAATCTGAAGGGAGTTTAATGGGGAAAACAGGTTTCTAGCTACTATAAAGCAAAAGAGGAAAACATTGGTTATGTTGTTTGTTACCTGTCCTGTAGCAGTCATGTGTTTTCCAGTATTGCCTTGCAGTGCTTGTAGAGTAACTTTTTTTTTCTGAGATTGTGTTGCATTTTAGGCTGAAATAAAATTACCCTTTTTCTACTCCAGCCTGATTCTTTGTTCACATACAGCCTGTTTGAATTCACACCTGAAGTCAGCTGTATGTGTTTCTGGGTATCTGCCATGTCTTTCTTTAGGGCTTACGAATGTAATGTTCATGAGGAATTATATGAAGATTTTTAAGTCATTCTACACACTGCTTTTGTCTTGTCTCCTGGTTTAGCAGAGCTCACAGTAACCTGAATTAAGGTGGTTACTGACTATTCTTTACTGTGCCCAGCTTTTACTTTTAAGGTATTTCCTTTAGTGAAGGGATTCTTTACTGATATTTTCAAACCTGAGTCTGTCTTCTTTCGTTTAAAACTGAGGTTTCATCGAGAGGAAAACTGACTTTGGCTTTCTCCCCTCCCCTTACAGAGCTCCTCATCTGGGTAGGGAGCTGGTGTGCAAAGAAAGCAAGAAAACCTTTAAAGCCACGATAGCTATGAGCCAGGAATTTCCCTTAGGAATTGAATCGTAAGTCAAACTAAGTGGCCGTGAATGTTACTAATGTGTAGGAAATGTTTTAATGTGTTTATGAACTGCAGAATCCTTCATATCTTCAGATAAGGAAAATGGCTTAAATCATAGGAGTGAAGTCATGCTGCTAAGCAAATACACTGCTAAATTAGAGACCTCAGTGCTGGGGTGCCTGTTATTAGAAGAGCTGAGCGCTTATCTTGCTTAATACCAAACCAGAGAGGTTTGACCTGTACTGTTTGACATGTACCTGTAGGACTGAGTCCAGGGGAGGCCATGGGGATGCTGCGAGGGCTGGAGCAGCTCTGCTCTGGAGCCAGGCTGAGAGAGCTGGGCTGGGGCAGCCTGGAGAAGAGAAGGCTCCTGAAGGGGAGACCTGAGAGCAGCTCCAGTGCCTAAAGGGGCTGCAGGAAAGCTGGAGAGGGGCTTTGGGCAAGGACCTGTAGGGCCAGGCCAAGGGGAATGGCTTTAACCTGCCAGAGGTTGAGGAGACTGAGCTGAGCTCTTAGGCAGAAGCTCTTCCCTGTGAGGGTGCTGAGGCGCTGGCACAGGGTGCCCAGAGAAGCTGTGGCTGCCCCATCCCTGGCAGTGTTCAAGGCCAGGTTGGACACAGGGGCTTGGAGCAAGCTGCTCTAGTGGAAGGGGTCCCTGCCCGTGGCAGGGGTTGGAGCTGGAGGAGCTTTAAGGTCCCTTTACCCCAAACTGTTTTGTGACTAATGTCACGATACTGATGTGCCTGTGTGTACAGAATTGTGGAGTGTATTTGCCTGTAACAAGTCTTAGCCCAGAGTTACATCCTCTTCTCTAGAGGGAAAGCTGTGAAACAGGAATTTATAATGAAATCTGGTTTTCTTTTCAGATTGTTGAATGTTTTAGAAGTAATTGCACCCTTCAAGCACTTTAACAAACTTAGGGAATTTGTTCAAATGAAGCTTCCACCAGGCTTCCCTGTAAAATTAGGTAAGATAACTACAACAGCTCTGGCTTTCTATTTCCAAATGGGTGTATTTATTCATACAGTACATTCACAACTCCCGTTGAGTTTTGGAAAAGAACTCTGACATAAGAACTTTGTTGCTGTAGACTTCAGGAGGAAGAGTTAAGTTTGTGGAAGTAACATCAGGTAGGAAATGTGCAGCTGAAAGGTGAATCTAGTCCTAGTCAGGAAGAGAGCTTGGTTATTTACCTTTTCCTTATGTTTGCTCTAAGAGTGATGCAGATTTGGTTAATTGTCCTTGCGTTAAAAGCTGATCTGTCATGAGTTAAGCATTTTGAAGCATTTTCATGTTTCTTTTTCGTCAGGGATTACTGATGATTACTGACTTTTTCACTTACAAAAATAGAGGAAACTATTACACTTCTAACCAATGGAAATATGTAAAGCAGTTTAGTCATGGTATAGATTATCACAGCATAAGCTGCCAGGAAGTAATAAGTGTAACACCTTTCTAAGTGTGACAGGATTTCTGTCATCCCTGTAAGCTGTTCAGGCTCAACAAGCCTGAACAGACTCTTCTGCTCCTATCCCATTTGCACAGCTCTGTTTATTGAGGATTGAATTTTTGCTGTGCTCATAAAGTTAGTGTCTGGGCAGGACCAGTTTTATTGAGGATAACTCAAGTGTTCAAGGTCAGTCCAGATTGGAAAAGGGTGGTATTGTCAAAGCAAACATGGGAAAAGTTCATCTTTTCATGTGTGTTTGCTCAAGGGAAGCCTACCTGTGGCAAGGTTATCTTAGAGGCAGATATCCTCTATCTTAACAGATTAATCTGTGTGTTCACAGCACCTTGGTTTCCATGTCAGTCTGCAGCAGGAAATGAAGTTCACTGGATTTATATTACTAAGAGTTCCTGGAAGGATGTGTTGAGATGGGTATTGTTTCTCTGCTCAGGGTATCTGGGTATATTCTGAAGTAACTTCCTTTAAACCCCTTTGTTAAAGAGCTTTGAACACCAGACAAGCTTCCATGTCTCCACCAAGTCTGAAGTTACAAATCCCTGAGTAACAGAGGGTGCTTATTGGCAGGGTTGCATTTCTTTGCCCTTCACTGTACCGTTTTGCTTCCTGTCCAGATATTCCTGTATTTCCCACCATCACAGCCACTGTGACTTTTCAGGAGTTCCGTTACGATGAATTTGATGAATCCATCTTCACTATTCCTGATGACTACAAGGAGGACCCCAGCCGTTTCCCTGATCTCTAACTAAACTGGAAGGTGAATGGGGAATACCAATACCAGCGTACCACAGTGAAAGCAAAAGGCTGCAAAAAGAGCCCACAGCTAGAGCTAGAAAAAGTGGGTCGTGAAGGAAGGGATAAACTTAATAACCCAGAAGAAAAGGGAACATGTATCAAATGACTGATGTACTGTACTCACTATAATGGGCGTCTAATGTAGTTCCTGATTTCCAGCAAGTCTCCTGACGTGTCGTTCACACTTGTCTCCGCGCAGGTCTGCAGCGTGGCGGTGCCACCCCGATGGCCCTGGGGACACTGAGCAGCTGTGAGGACTATCATTTGTTTTTAAATTTTATACATTTCTTGGTGATACAAAAAGCACTCTCGGACCATTAGCGTACAGGCTGACGTGTCTTAGCCCGATATTAGCCCTCTGCATCATCCCACCGTGCTTACGACTGACCATATTGTATTCTTTCAAGCTTTGTTTTCATGGATTGTAAACTACGTATCACAATGTATAGTTCAGTAATCTGAATGTTAGCTGAACGTATATTAGAAGGAATGCTCTTTCTGTAGAGGAATGAACCAAATGGTAACCATTAAACAGTTGGGTTTTCACACTGCAATACACTTCAGAGATAGCGTTTGCTCTGCAGGGAATAAGGTACCTCCTTAGCACCTTAGTGCGGTCCATTGTGGTGCTATCCATGTCTCTGAACCCTTTGTTTCTTCACTGACCTTTCTTGTGTTGGCTTCATGATCAACTTCATCATGCTGGCTTGGACATCCCTGCTGTGCCCATGCTGCTGTGCTGATGAATGTGCTCGGGGGGTGGGGGGGTTGTTAGCTACAGATTGTCACCTTTTTCCTTCTCTTTTCACATCCACGTAGGAGACTTGCTCCATAATGGTTGAGATCATTTCGTGTCTGTGTTCAGCAGCCACTTGGAACCATGGGGTGCATAGAAAGAGTTACTGGAACAGTACACTTGAGCATTAAACCTTCATACAAGAAGTTGTTTCTCTTGAGGTTAGTTTAATTGTAGTGCACATCGAATAGGGCTCACGTTGGAAGACTTCATTTGCAGATGCTTAGGATGTTTCCAGGTTTAATTTCCTTTCTCTTGATGTTTTGTAGGTAGGTGCTTCAGTACTCTGGCCTCTTGAGCTCATTCTCATTCCAAGTGGTTCCAGTCTCCTAATTTGACAATAATCCAGCTTTTTCGTTTTGTTAGAAAGAACTTGTGCAAAAGGCTAATGGTGCTATTTGTTTGTATTGAGACATTGAAAGTGCTGTGGTGTAATTGTACAAAACTGTAAATATTTCCAAAATTATATTCTTTGTGCACTGTAGTTAAAACTTTTTTCTGGAAGTCATAGAGTCAAGTATCAAACTTCATATCAGAGAGCTCCAGCCATGCTTCGTAGAGGTACCTGACCTAACTAACCATGCAGGTCATGAGTGGAGGTGTCTCATTGCAGGGCAATAGGAGCTGGCTTGTGAGGTCCATCGACAGGACAGGGAACACCCATCCCAAGCAGATGTTCCTTCAAAGCTTGTGGCCTCCATCTGCGTAGAACCCAAAGAGGCAGCGCTAGGGAAGTGCAGGATCCACCTTAGGTGGAGTCCCAGGGAATCGCTGTCTGCGGAGCACAGATGAGCTGAGAATGGAAACAGAGGCTGAGCCTCTTGCAGCGTCACTGGGAACCTGCAGGTTGGACGGGGGGGGTAACGCTGTGACCCATGCACTGGAGTTCAAAATCGGGTGGAAAATAGGGGGGGGAAGCAAAGGGAAATGCAGGATTGCGGCGCCTCCTGACGTACTGTACCGGCAGCGGGTGTTGAGCATTCGGTAGGAATGACGGAACTTGTTCTTCCAAGTAATGATGAATTCCTGAGGTGTTCACATCCGTGCTATAACCCAGTGCCCCCCGTGGGCCCCTGCGGGCTTCAGCCGCGCTCACTGGGAGCGGCCAGGCTGCGACACGGACACTGAGGGACCCCGTCAGGGCTCGGTGGCAGTGGGGCTGCAGCCTGGGTTCTGCTGGGGCTCGCCCCGTGCAGGGTCGTGCTGGGTGACACCAGTGGGAGCAGCACGGGAGCACCGAGCTGCTCTGCAGTGGCAGCAGAGGGAGGCTTCTCCATGAGGTCAGTGTCAGAAATCCTGTTCTTGGGCTGCAGGGGAGGGAGCAGGCATTTCGTGTGACTTTGGTTGTTCCAAACGGCCACGCAGAGCTGGCTGGCAGAGGAGGGAGCGTTCCGAGCTGGCGCTGTGCAGGTGATGCAGTGACGGCCGCGGCCTGGGCTCTAGAATAAGAACAAAGCTCTTTGTGCAGCCCCACGAGAGGAGGGTTCTGTGTGCGTCCCTTCTGCCTCGAACACCCCATGGCCCCAGGTGGAGCAGGAGGTGGTGTCTGAGCCCGAGCCGCTGCACTGTGGGAATGGTTTCTGTGCCAGCCTGCCTGCAGGTTTGGAGGTTTTGACCTTCCCGATCACACCATGAATAACTTTGGTACCTTTTCGGATCTGCAGACACTTTTTGCAGTGGTTGCTCTGTTTCCTAGGGCTCGCTCTGACGTGGAGTGAGAGCAGGCACAGAGCTGGGTGGCTGCAGCCTTTAGGTTATTACGGTGTGCATCCCCTGCTGCTGCTTCCCCTCCTGCTGTAGCAGTCTGACTCCAGGCACGTTGTGCTCAGTGCCTGCTTGGGCCCTGTGGCAGCGCACACAGTGAGCCTTGGGCAGCTGCTCTTGGTACCTCTCCTTCTGACTCTGGGTGATGTTTTGTGTCTGAAGCATTCCTGTCGGGCGCAGGGGATGCTCAGGACATGGTGTCCAGGGCTGTAGGGCCCATTTCTCCACTTGGATCTGTTCTGCTTGCTGGGGCTTGTGCTGTTGGGCAATAAGTGTGTGTTGTCAGTGTGGATGTGTCTGTGCACCAGCACTGCGGGTGGGTGAGGAGTGGGGAGAGAACCCCAGTCTGCAGCCGTGCTGTGGGCACTGCTTCCCCCACTTCATCCCATCTCCTGCTGGGATACCCAATGGAGATGTATTCCCTCGGGCAAGATTGAGCTGGCAGAACCTCACTTTTGGTTTCCCCCTTTTCCTTAAGACCACGCTGGGCGCTGAGGGAAGGTTTGGTTCCCTGGACAGTGGGTATCTTCTCCTCACCGCCTAACGAGGAGCCTGTCAGCTTTAACCTGTTAATGTGGCTTGTGCAGGGATTAGGGACTTGTTGCAACCGGGTGCCTGGAATGGGAGAAGGACCTGGGTGCTTAAAACCACCTTTGTGGATGCGCTGGTCCTGGTGCCGTCCAGCCTAACACGAGGGGAGAAGGGAACTCACAGGGGTCTGGTGAGCATCACCCAGCTGTGGGTGGTGCAAGGAGAAGTGGACACGGTGCTGAGTGATGGCTGTGGAGGTGGAAACCTCCAACCAGGGCTGGTGGGGAGCCCCCTTGAGTCCAAGCACTGCTCTGATCTCGGCACTTCCCTGATGGCTGCGGGGTTTCTCTCTGAGCAAGTACTAAAAACCAGCCATGCATTTTGCTAAACAAATATAAGAAATGAGGGCAAAAGCATCCCGAGGGTTCTCTCTCGACCAAACTGTTTTCCTGGTCTTCCAAACTTGTGCTTTAATTGGTGGCAAAGGGAATGTGTTTTCTTTTTCCTTCCAAGGAGCTGCTGTTCCAGTCACTGTACTCACTTTACTCTTGGTTTGTGTGTGTTGAAACGATTTGTTCCAAACCCCTCTGGAGAGATGGGTGCTGGGACCCTGCCGCGTGGAGCTGATATTCCAAGCAAGTGTCTGGGTTTTTTAACTGTCTTTGTTCTTGGTTTGTAGTCCATCGAGGAGAACTGCGTTGTTTAACCTGTATTAACAAACCTCCTGTAATGCTGCAGTTTCACCTTTCTTTTCCTTACAATTTGTAACGATCATGGAAACAAATGTCACTTTTTGCATTTTACCAGCTGTCCAGGTCCATGTTTTTAACTTTCCTTCACTAATCGTGACTTTTGGTTGTATCATTTGTTAGAATAAAGACCAAAATACGCTGTTGGATTCTGAACCTGTTCCATGTGTGAGCATCGAGGTTTGGCTCTCCTGGTGCGGTACTGTCCTGACCTCCCTGCAGGGTCCATGTGCCCCTGGGGCTGAGCAGCCCCGCTCTGGCTGCAGGGGCATTGCATTGGTCACCTTCTAAATAAACCCCTACATTTTCACTAGTGTGCCCTTCCCCTCTGTGAAGCTCCACGTGCCAGTGGGTGGCAGATGCCAACCTCATGAGGTTTAACCATGCCAAGTGCAAGGTCCTACACCTGGGTCAGAGCAATCCCAGGCACAGCTACAGGTTGGGCAGAGAAGAGATTCAGAGCAGCCCAAGGAGAAGGACTTGGGGGTGCTGATGAGAAAATGAACATGAGCCGGCTTCAGTGTGCGCTTGCAGCCCAGAAACCAACCGTATCCTGGGCTGCATCCAAAGGAGCGTGACCAGCAGGGCGAAGGAGGTGATCCTGCCCCTCTGCTCTGCTCTTGTGAGACCTCACCTGGAGCATTGTGTGCAGTTCTGGTGTCCTCAACATAAAAAGGACATGGAACTGTTGGAACAAGTGCAGAGGAGGCCACGAGGATGATCAGGGGCTGGAGCACCTCCTGTATGAAGACAGGCTGAGGAAGTTGGGGCTGTCCAGCCTGGAGAAGAGAAGGCTGCGTGGAGACCTCCTAGCAGCCTTCCAGTATCTGAAGGGGGCCTATAGGGATGCTGGGGAGGGACTCTTCATTAGGGACTGTAGTGATAGGACAAGGGATAACGGGTTAAAACTGAAACAGGGGAAGTTTAGATTGGATCTAAGGAAGAAGTTCTTTCCTGTGAGGGTGGTGAGGCACTGGAATGGGTTGCCCAGGGAGGTTGTGAATGCTCCATCCCTGGGGGTGTTCAAGGCCAGGTTGGACAGAGCCTTGGGTGACCTGGTGTAGTGTGAGGTGTCCCTGCCCATGGCAGGGGTTGGAGCTGGTTGATCTTGAGGTCCTTTCCAACCCTGACTATTCTGTGATGTGGATGGTGGCTTCTGGCACTTCCTGAGAGCTATAGAGTCAGGAATAGCTGCTGGGAGGGAGGGAAGGAAACCAGCTCAGGAATGACAGTTGGATCTCCTAAATCCAGCACTGTACTCCTTTAAATAACAAGATGTGAGGCTTGGTCTCTTTGCAGTCTCTCAGAAGAGCTGTGGATGGCTTCGAAAGCAAAACCTGGAACTTCAGGAGTTTCACTGTGCCTTGAAGAGGGGGTTTGGGGTTTTATTACTTAGAATTGCATCAGAGGCTGAGCATGCAGTGCAGCCACCACGACGTCTGCCTCTGGCTGAGGCTTTGCTGACTTTATAAATAGATTTTAAAGGTGAGGAAAACAGAAAGTGCTTAAAATACCACGTTAAAGGTACAGTGACTGCTGCAGCTGCAGCTATCACACTGCTGTAACGGGCCAGGAACTGCTGGGGGTAGCGACAAGCAGTAACTACTGAAACATAGGGCAGGGGGGCTTTAACAACTGCAGCCCACTCCAGCATGGCTCATGGTTAAAGCTGCCTGCAGGGAGGCCAGAGGCACAGCACAGGCTTGGGATGTCTGTACAATAAACCAGAAATGAGTTTAATTCCACACAGCCCATGATGTGCCATGGTGGGCTCCACGCCCTGCCTTGGGAATGACTCCCACAGCGATGTGGTCGCAGGACCACATCAAGATTTACTTTATTTCTCTTTGGTTATGTTCTGGACCTTCACATACAAGTACTCTGATGACAACAAACATCCCTGAAGTCATCACACAGCTGGTGTGTGCCTGGTTTTACTTCCTGATACTACTGTCCCTCTCTCCCTACCAGGAACTGAAGCCAGGGCCCAGCTGTGCAATAGAAACCTCTACCAACAAAATACCCCAAAGTTGGTAAAAATTCCCATTTCTGCACTGCAAGGGGAAGCTCCACCAGCCCTGGGGTAAAGGGGCAGTTTAGGTTTGATGTGGCAGCTTCAGAAGTTCAAGCACCACTTCTCACTTCATCCCCAAACTGACTCCTTTAACCCAGTGAGTTTTGAGCTGACAGCAGCTTCACCTGCACAAGCCCTCCCCCTGCATCCCTGGCTGCTGCTCTTCCACTGCGGTGAATGGTCATAGTTCAATGAAAATACAAAGACTTTTACCAATACACATTTCCTGTCAGCAGCACTTGTCCCGCACCGCCCCTGGTTCAGCCCCTTCCCTTCATTCCCCTCAGAAGTCAAGTAATTCTTAGCGTGACACCTGGCCTAGGGCTATCCCAGGTTCTGAGCAGATGGAGCTGGTACTGAGGTCCTTCCTGTGTAAATGACCAGCAGCAGAGGGTAAGTTTAAGGGTTTTATTATCAAAGTTCTGTAAAACAATTTCAGAAACTGTACATGGACATGGCACAGACCGTGGCCTACTTCTGTCTTCTGACCTGCACAGAAGTGAGAGCTCCTGAACTAAGGAAACAGCTTTGCCTAACTACTCTGCGGGTAACATGGAATCACTGTGCATAAGAGTACTACTGCAGTGACAGTAAACACAAAGTATTAGTTTATACAACTTGAGATCAAGTAAAAAGTACATTATCAAGTAGACTTGCTTTTAAAAGCATCCGAAGGTTGATTTAAAATGCACTACTACCTCTTTGCAAAGTGTTCAGCTCAGTAACAAATAAAAGAACCTGGCTTAGGAGAACTGCACAAATCAACCTTTCATCACTGGGCGCTGGCCAAGCAGAGGATTTCTGCCCCAAGGCTCAGGAGGAAAAGCCAAAGAACCATTACAGAGGATTAAAAAGGAAGCCCTCAAAAAGGTCAGTGCATCTTAACCTTGTCAAAGCCAAACAAAACCCACCGGGAAAATCAAAACCAACCCCAGCCCCATGGCTTTAAGAAATAAACAAAACCCAAAGCTACCTCTATGAGAACGCTGGTTCCAGCCGTGCTGTCACCGTGGTGTGTGCAGTCCCACGCTGGCCCCTCGCGCCGCTCTGCAGGACGTCCCAAGAGGGAGGATGTTTCTGCCCCTTCCCTATGCAGTCAGTGCATTCCCTCTACTTCCCTATTACTGCAATGAATCAAATTCTAGAGACACTATCGGAGGTGAGCTGATTTACTACAGGAGATCAGACAACAAACAGTCCATGCCTGCTGTAGATGCATGCAGCTTTTTACTTTTGCTTGAAGCATCACCAAGTTAGTAGAAATGGCTTGGCTCCGCGCTCCCTCAGCCAGAACAAGGATGGTTACCCTTCTACCAAGCTTTCGTGTGAGTTAGTATCAGGAGATTTACAAACCAGGGGTAGCTCAGAGCTGTATACATCGAGGTTTAGGATTAACGAGTACAGCGTAAAAGAATCACACAGGAATGACACTGATGCACGGCTGCAGCCGTGGCCACTGCACAGGCAGAGCTCAGTCACTCATGTCCATGTCCTCCTCATGGTGATCATCCCCGTTCACTTTGGATTCCCTCGCCGCATCCCCACTTCCTTTATCAGCACTGGACTCCTTCGCTTTAGGGGAGGAAGACTCTGACATTTTCTTGTCTTCCTTCTTCTCCTTCTCGCTGTCGTAGCCTTGTTCTTCTTCATCGTAATCCCTTGTGACCTGCTTTGCCGAGAGAAAAAAAAGGAAGAGTAAAACTTGCCTTCCAAGCCCCTGCTGGCTCCGGGTCAGGGCTGCAGCAGGGCCCTGCAGCTGGGCAGGTTTGGAAACATACTTTCACATCCTTGTCACTCTCAGATTTCCGTTCCCGATCCTTCTCTTTGTCTTTGCTCTTTTTCTTCTTGCTGGTTGAGCGCTCCCTCTCGTCTCTACTTCTCTCCTTGTCTTTATCCTTCTTCTTCTCCTTTTTATGTCTACAGTGATAAAGCATGGAGAAGAATTAAAGCCACAACCACACCACCCATAGCTGTCACCCACAGTCCATTAGAAATCTAAAGGGAGAACAGCAGTGTGTAACTACAACACACTGTTAACTCTCAAAAAATAACCCAGCAGCCCCATTTCCCAGCTCTGGAGCAAACCCAACCACCCAAAAGCAGAGTCTAAGAACAGCAACACACCAGCATTTTATGGAGCATCTCAAAGTTCCTCATTTGGGGAAGAGAGGACCACAGAATGCCCTGGCCCACCCAGAGGCCAGCTGGCCCCTATGGTACAGAGCCAAAGGGGCTGGGAATGCTCAGTACCTTCTATCATTCCCCCTGGAATTCCTCCCTTTTGGAGCTCCCCTGCTCCAGTTCCCAGCTGGGCAATCTTCCACCCAGGCACCACTTTATGCTGTAGCCAAGAGATCAACTGACCTTCTTGGAGACGGGGAGCGGGACATTTTCCTCTTAGGAGACCTGGGTTTTTTAGGTGACCGTGTTCCACTCCGGCTTCTTCTACGTCGTCTTTCTCTGCAGGAAAGAGACATCAAGGCTTTTTTTCTCTAAAGCTACAAATACACCTCTGGCTCAATAATGGGTATTTACTCCTGGCAGCCCTGCAAAGCCCTCCTGATCTGCAAAGTCATCTCCTGTTCTACCTTCATCTTCATGAACAAATATCTTAAACTGTACTGGGGACCCTGGCTCTTTCTGCAACCAGAAATAACTATTTGTCCTTGTTACTACTGCAAGTTCTTTTTGGAAGTGTTTTAAAAAAGAACAGAACACGTTTTGCTTGTATTTATTCCATAAATCGGGAAAGAGTTTAACAGTGACCTCAAAGAATCACATTCTCTGCTACAGAGCAAGCAGAAACTGTTCTAAGCCCAAACAGCACCTCCAGAAAACTACAGTCAGTATTAGGGAAAAAATAAATCATCTTATCAACATGGGTAGAGAGCATGTGTGCATTTGTGCATACACCCAATGTACCCACAGCAGAATCCTCATCCTGCCACTCACAATAATGTTCTTTTGATTAAAGTGGAAAAAAATGCTGGAAACAGCAAGGAAAGCTGTTGTGTCACTGTACCTGCTTGTGCTTCTTGACCGTCTGGTTGTGCTGTAGCTTTTGGGGGGAGTTTTAGAACGTTTCTTTTCTTTCTCTTCCTTCTTTTTATCCCTTTTAGTAAAATACAGATTTTAAAGTTTAAGTCATTGTCAAACTATTCAAGTAGCAGCCTCTCCTTTTGCTACGTAGGAAAACAAATGCAGACATGGTAACATGGGATAGTGTACACAGTTGAGTATTTCTGAGGCCAGTCACATTACAATGATGGCAACACAGATTAGTTACCTACAGCTAAATAAGATCGTAGCTCTTACAGCTTCTGCGTATGGACAGCAAAAGAATCTGCAAGCCCAGATGCTCATAGCTCCTGCTTTCCAGAGGCAGCTACTGAGGGATTTGGCTAATGCCTGCTGCATCTGCTGACTCTCAGGAAAAGCAGGTTATGCGTTTTTATGTAACCAACTGCACATGCAGAGGTCTGTTATTAATCTGTAAGGCATCACAAGAGACTGTGACTTTAATCTTGCCCTAGTGTTGGCTTTTGTGGGTGTTTTTTGTTTGCTTGTTTGGCCTATCTTTTTCCTAAATTAGCACAAAATGTAGTAAGTCACTGCTAGCAATTAGAACAGATTTACTGAAGCCATTACCTGGTTTTAGATGTGCTCCTGGACCTCCTGCTTCTCTCTCTGGAATGAGATCTTCTTCGCCTTGGACTTTTAGACCGCCTCCTGCTTCTTGATTTTGAATGGGACCTTCTCCTTGATCTGCTTCTTGACCGTCTACAAGCAGCACATTGTACATGGGAGTTAAATACAGGGAATTTTAATACACTATTCAAAATCCATCTGCCTCGTGCTCAGAGTATCATAATGCATAATGATACATGAATAAAGATACAGAATACAGAAAACAGCAAGAGTTGCATTGAGTCCACCGAGGAAAAAGGAAGTGCACAAATGTGAAAAGACAAAGAAGAATGATGCTTCGATCATCTCTTTTTAACTCTCCTTGTAAGAAAATATCTTATTCCTCTTCTTATAAGAAAATACCAGGCCTATTGTAGAGGAAAAATGGTCTGTTGTGTTGAAATGTGAAGAAATTTTTAGAACACCAAACCAAATACAAGCCAGTTACTGAATATGCAAACAACAAAGTACAGATGGGAAGGCCATGGTTATAATGGCTTTGCCCAGGCCACTGGCATGTGCTGCCTGATTGGAGCTGACAAGCCAACAGCATAAACGAGCCATATGTCTTCTAGTTTGGGTATTAGAACAGCGTTAAGATCTCTAGTCAGAACACCTGAACAGTCCTGATCTCCAAGTAAATCATAACCTAGAAAACCCTGGGAAAACTTTGGTCACACACTTCCACTAAGGTGAATGTGCTGCACATACTAAAACCAAACAGCCCAGCAAGTAAACATCTACGTACCTAAGAAACAGTGCTCAGAGAAGCCTCCTAGGACTTGGTTTTAAGACAAGTTATAACTACCACATGAGCACACTGGAAAGAGACTGAAGACAGAACAGAGGTTTAAGGACAACAGCTTAGGTGTTCGCAGTAGTGAAGGCTGCGCAAAGCCAAGGCTCCGGGCTGAGATGTTTCTTATCTAATACAAGCAGCCACTGATTGCTAAATAAAATCAGTCCAAGCATTGCACAGTGTCCTGAAGGTCCTTCTGCAGTAGTCTCAGGTACTTCTGAGGTACTTTTTGCCATCAGCTCTCTCCCACACTAACAGTCTAGCCAGATCATGGCCTCAGCTTTCTCCAACCATCTGGCAGCCTCCAGGAGTGAAGCGTCACTTTCCAAGAAGGATTTTTGAAGGCACTATTTCAGCCATGTGGGGTTTTTATAGGGCAAACAAGCTGACTACCTGTGTCTAGATGAAGAAGGTGTCCTCCTCCTCCGCGAGCGTGACCTCGACCTTGAATGCCTTCGTTTTTCATCTTTTTTGTCTGGAGGTTAAAAAAGGAAAGCAAAGTAAAAACCACAGTGTTATTTTAGTATTCAAAGAGATTTTATAAAAGAACAAGTTGAGCTTCACGCCACAGAAATAACCAAGATAAAGAAAACATAAGGAATATTTTGGAAGTAAGGCTTATCTAACCTTTTCCTCAGAAGACAACACAAAGAATTCATACGATAAAGATGTGTGTGACATAAAACCAACATACTGCTTTATGCAAAACTGAAGAAGCCAAAATTCAGAAGATGTTTAATTTAGCAGATTTAAAAGGTAAGAGCTGCAGGGCACTGAAAAGCCTTGGTAAGATCTCGGAATCTGCCACTTTGTGAAGGGCTAAAGAACCTCTGAAATCACTGTTCTGAACTTCCCACAGAAAGCCTGAAGCAAAGCAATCAGCACGGTTTCTGGTGTAACAGAAGAACAGGAGCTCTGTTCTTTCTTGAAAGCAAACAGGAGGCTGGAAAACTGTATTTTCAGTGTTTCAAGTTCCTGCTTCTCAGATCTGGTGGGTCTGACATTTGTGGATGAACTGCTGCATCTTCTTCTAAAATAAAATCTACTGAAATCAGCTACGGAAAAAAGAATCATTTACAAACTTCCACAGATCAGGAGTTAAAGAAAGGAAATCATCCCCACGCACAGGAATCACCAGGATACCAAGTGGTTAAGTCACTTGCTGTTTCCAATGAAGTCTCAGAGCTGGCACTATGAACTTCCACCAGGGGAAGCTCAAGCATTTTTCCATCTTCAGACAAAGGGAATTTGGGGAAAAACCAAGAGACCATTAATTCCCTGCAACATTCGGCAGGACACACGCAGCATTCACACTATGGGACAATTAAAAACCTGTCAACCATACATTAAGTCACTATAGAACATGAAAGCATTAAGCCAATATTTTGCAGACCATGAGCTTTTATCATATACTACAGCAAAACTGCCTCTTGAAGTAAATGAGGCATTTAAAATTACCTGGCTCAATAGCAGCAGAAATTAATGACTGTGCTTCTCGTACTCTTTTCATAGCTTCTTCTATTTCTTTACTGGAGGTATCTGATTTCAGACTTGGGGAAACAAGACCTGCAGCTACATGGTTCAACCTGGGAAATAAAAAAAGGAATTTTAGAAATTCCGTGTCAATGAATCCAAGAAATACAGCCTGAAGCCTATTCAGAGTGACTGATCTAAGTGAATCAGTACCTGCCCACGCTTGTCACCACTTAGATAAGAGGGTAATAAGTCTAACATGTGGTATCTGTGCTGAAAACAGCAGCACAAGATATAGCACCTATAGCTCTTAGAATTCCAGTCAGCCATAAAGAGCAGGAAGCTTTGTGTTGGCTTGCACAGGTAAGTTTCTAATGACACCTTTCAGAACACTTGTACAGCACAATTTCAATTCTTAACACCTGAAAGAACAGCTCCATGGGTGACAGCGTGTAACACAGCAGAAAGTAAGCTTCTATTTTGATAAGCCACACTGGGAAGTCTACAGTGATGAAATCTGCAATTCAGAAGATGTGCTCTACAAGGTGGCTTTGAAGTCAGGTGTACTGGGTATATCTAATCCATTATCTTTGTTAACTGTTTTGCTCAATCAGCTATGCAATCTCTGCTTACAGAAATATCAATTTACAATAGGGAATAATATGCCAGAACAGTATTAAAAAAGAAGATGGGTCACCTGTCATAGAATCCTATCAGACAATGGTTTGGGCTGGAAGATACATAGCTTTATCACCTGGTTTAGATGAGATGGCTCTGACAACTTAAAAACACTGAACAGCCAAACAGGGCTAGGAGTTGTTTAGCTAACAGAGCAGCAAGGCAAGCAATACTTGCTGAAGCTGAGAGTTGAAAGACTTCCCTCCAAAGCTCCCAGCAATTTGCAGTACCAGGGCTTTCTGAGGCAGATTTGGCTTCTTTGCTTTTAGAACATTTCTCATCTACTCATTTGTCTAACAGCTTTTTTCTCTAGTGTATTAACTGGTATCGTTCCATGGATGCAAGGCTGAATCATCTTCAGTTCCTCCCCCTCTTCTCTCTACCACAGAGAAGAGTCTGCACAAGATCCCCAAGTCACGAGTTTTCTCCAACCTTAATTAGATCCAGTAGGACAAAGACTGGATACTGAATCACAAAAGACATTCCCATAATCCAGTGTATTGCAATTCAAAGATTTGTAAACACTGATGCTTACTTTGGATCCACTGTGCTCATAAGTTTTAGTAGTTGATCTGCTGCAAGAGACTGTGAGGAGAAACAAAAACAACAGTTAAAACCATGTTGGAAGATGCGTGTGCTTAAGAGGATCATCTTCCCTGAATGTATCCTTAGCAGCAGCTGAAGCAAAAATCTCTACAGATAGAAAAGACCAAACCAAAATACTCCCCAAACAAGTTCCAGACAAAAAGTTCCTGGACAGAATCAAAGCACTTGAAAATAAAAATGCACTCCTGGTATTTATGAGTTATTTCTCGGTTACTTCAAGAGAATGGAAATCTCATTAAAGAACAAACTTACCTGTCCATGGGAAGTCCCCAGTGTCAATTTATAAGCAAAAGCTTCTTTAATCCAAAAATTCTATGACAGTTGGTCACTTCCTGTACCAGTGGTATTGTAACAACATGTTTAGTCCCCACTAATTTCTTCATACGGAAGCTGCCTTGCGTTGAACCCAAACACTTTTGTTACATTCAGCTGCTTAATGAACAAGGGAAACAACCCTTCCTCATACCAGCTGTATTTTATTTTATTATCACCATATTTGCTTGTTACTACACATGGCATGCACAAAGACAATGCTAAATGATGGATTCCTTAGCAATGCACTGAATTATTACTACTTCTTGTACCTGTAAAACATGTTTGTTCTCCATACACTATTTGGTTCCTATATCTTAAGTATTAACCCAATATAACTCACTATTACTTAGCACTTAAAGTCTGCTTTTATTTATTTTTTAAAAGACTACAGTCTAACAAAGTCTCTGTATTTTCTATACCTACAACATTAAAAACTCAAGCAGTCTCTATTTACTATAAGTACAGTTTCACAGCTTGGTAACGACACACGTGTGAAGTGTTTCACTACTAGCCCCAGACTATTTTTTAGGTCCCTCTGGCATTTAATTTGTACTCCTACAGATACTACTTATTCCAAACAACAGAAAAAACCATCACTGGATTTTTCAGTGGCTGTTAAACTGATATAAATGAAAATTACTTTACAACAGAAGAGGGTAAAAAAAAGAGAAGTGTTCATATACAAGCCTGCTATGCCAAGAAACAAGACTGCATTCTATAACAATTCTGAGAAGTTTAAAGAACCCGCAGCCTGTGCAACTACATTCAGCCAAGCATTTCATAAAAAGTAGTATTTTTTACCACTTTTTCAAACCTAAGTATAGCATTTCCAGATCTCCAGCTTGTTATTTAATATACTGATGAACCCTAAAGCATCATGTATGACAACTGAACTATGTAAGAGACAATAAAGAGAATGTTAAGAGCATGGGACATACCTGAGAGTTTAAGTTTGCCCCAGGAAGCCCAAGAGCAGCTAGGGCAGGATCAAGAGCAGGAGCTCCTAAAGCAGCTAAAGGAACAGCACCAATCTGTAACAAAGGTAGCAATTAGACAAAGCCATATTCAACTGGTAAAAACCTGTTGGATTGAGATTCCCAAGCCTTAGACATGTGAAAATGTGAACTGGGGTTTCCTCAGGCTTCTAGCTACAGGAAACATTATACTAAGGTTAGCCAGAATATTTCAGTTTTCCCTATCCAGGTATTCCAAAGCTTAGTATAGGAAAGATTCTTGCTCCTATAAATACTCTAAAATGAAGTTCTGTTTCCTCTGCATCCCAATGGGTGAGTCAAGGGAAGTAAAAAAAGCAGAACGTTCCAGTACAGTCAGGAAATGGTTTAAAATGAAGTTGTTTTCCAGTGCTAAAATGAAACAATGCCAACAACCACATATCTAAATCAATTTAGGATTTAAATGAACATGTTTTATATTAAAAGACAATATTATTACATATCTGCAAATTTCTCTAGTTAGGTTAAAACTACAAAATGGGTTGAAAAACTACTAGAAGAGTAAGTAGGATGATGGTACAGGTCTGAATTCCTTAAATTAATCTAGAAGCCTCATAAAGAACCTGATTTTTGGCCATTTGAAGTGAAATGATCAAAACACACAGTGAGATTAAACCCAGGTGATCTCATGTTAACCAGCTCTGTGCTGTCACTGTGAGGGCTTGCTTTCCCTTCATTCCATCCTCTTCACTGCCTCCTTCCTGACAGCTCTGGCACTTGAGACTCATTAGTCAACCAATTCAACCCACCGAGGAGTCAGAGAACATACTTTTGTGGCTACATCCCACTATCACTATAGCTCACTAAAGAATCTGACGAGCTCCAGAGCCAGTGTGAAAGCAGCAGCAAGAGCATGTAGTCAGGAGCAATGCAGTGGAACCTTACCCTATCTGACAGGGAGTTTTCCAGTTAGCTGGTTTCTTGCAACTGTACAGGCTCCTCCCTGCAGTTTGAGAGTAAGATGTCCAGCTCCCAGTAACAGTCAAGAGGAGCTGCATAACCAGCTTTCAAGATGTATGTGAAAAAAAATTACCATCCATCACAATTATCCATAAAATGCATGTGTTAAACAGATTCTACCATTAAGTGGATTGGGAGTAGGCTAGGATTCAGGTTACAGAACTAAGATTAAGGTGGTTCAGCAATCATTTTCAGGAATTTACATATACAGGTTTTGATTAAACTCATCTTTAAGATGGTGTTTGTTTCTTCCACGCCCTTCCTCGAGTTTCAAAGCTAAACTTCAGGCTTTTCCCTTCATATATGGTTTAAGAGACCTGAACAACTCAATGTCAAATGTATCTTCCATGCAATCAGAAATCCTAACAGAAGCTATACAAAGAAAATATAAGCACAAGCTTAAGAAGTAGATTTGGGAACTGTTGAATTAATGAAGCTTTATTCTTATTAATTTGCTTCTTGTACTTTTATTTTGTCTCTAATAAGATATGTGCTTTGACTGAAACTATTTCCGTGATGTATTATTCTTAATGTTCATCTTCCACATGAATTCTTGTGTATTTAGATAACAAGCAAATACCTTTAATACTCCAGCTGAGGGGAAAAATTGTATCTCCACAGCATGTCAACCCCTTGAATTTCACAAATGTAAAGCCTACAAGATCTCTACTGCTTGTCAAATCTGTCTTTAAGCACAGAATGGAGAAAAAAAAAAGAATGAGAAAGAGATATAAACACAGGGGCCCTGAGAAACCAGAGGCATCATATTAGGGAAATAAAAGTATCCCATCTACCAACTATCATAATTTAGCCACAATTCACAAGAGGCAGCTGTAACAATCCAAGACACATAAACTAAAGCATTCTAGGAATAGGCATTAGTACACAGAATCATAGAATTAACTACATCAGTCTATTTGTCCTGGAAAAAAACCCAACAGAAGTAAGTTAGAATCAACCAGGATACATCCAATCATTCGCATTAGCTTTAGCCTGACAGGAAATGGGAAGCCTACCTGAGAAAGTGGGTTAGGAGTAGGCAGGAGTCCACCTCCAGGCAGCAGACCTGCCACAGCATTAGCTGGTGCCAAGAGAGACAAAGCCTTAGTCTCATCAGGAATAACTCCTGCAGAGAAACAGCCTTGCATTAGAGTGCATTCCATTTCAAAGGCAGAAAATACACAAAAACACCCAGAAAATGTCTCCCTGATACACCACCTGAGTTTGTTGAAAGTACTTATGTTGGCTAAAATACAAAGCTCGTTGTCTATTAATATTTATCATTAAATTTTTTTGTCAGAATGCAACTTCAATGTGTGACAATTTGACTGTTCCTTTTTCTCTACAAATGGTTAAGTTTCTAGAGCAAAAAAATAGCACAATACACACTACTTTTTTGTTAACACTGCCAAGATTTCATCACCTGTACTCGATTTTTAAGTCATGAACCAAACGTAAGCAAGCACAGTCGGTTCTCCAGGGGTGTGCTCTCAACTTTCAAAAGCTGTTTTATGAACAACGACTCGTGTCGGCTGCTTCACTATAAAGCACACAGAAAAATCAAGATACACAAGACAAAAAAAGTTTGATTTAGGGGTTAATAATATGGTACAGTTCACTAAGTTTGCTTTTACACCTACCATATAAATTTTGTAAAACTTAAAAGAGAAGGTATGGAAATATTTTTGGTTGAATCAAGCGTAGGGCTTTTGCTGACTTGTCAAATGAAAATGAAAGTCTCTGCAGATCTTCAAATACACGCTCTGTGTGTGTGTCTGAGGGTGGATGGGTGCATACATACAGGATATTGTGGCACATTCCTTACCTGTGCAGTAAAATGCATTTGTTCCAGTATGTGCCATGCTTATTGTACCAAGAATGCTGCTACATACTGCCATTTCAGTAGAAACTTCTGGCCCAAAATCTTGCAGCCAACTAAGACAAGTGTCTTATTTTACTGCCTGCTCTGCACATACAATTTTAAGGGTCCTAGCATGAAACAAGTCATTATGCAGGTGGTTTTTATTCTATCCAACAGCAAAAGCCCTATACAGATGGATTAATTTGTTAATGTGCCCAAGCCCCCAAAATGAGAGTTCAATAAAACAATTTTACTATATATTTGCAAATACCAGTAGTGTTTCTGTAATACACATTAAGAAACTGCATCTCATCATAAAACATACAATATGTACAGGGCACTTAAGAGAAACTGGATAAGCTGCAGAAGAAAACTGTTGGGTGGTATTTTCAGCAGGGCCTGGTATATAGTTCAGGCTGAACCAGGGAAAAGAACTGTAAAACACAACAACAAAAAAGAAAAACCACTGTTAAATAAAGGTAATGGTTCCTTCCACCTATACTGAGAAGTGCCGATAATATAAACAAATGTATAATACACAGCACTGTTATCTTGCTTGTGTCATTGAGCGGTCATCAATTTAGATACCCAAAGTTATGGAGGGAGAGGGGGGGAAAAAGGTCATTTAGATAAAGGGCATTAACGCATCAATATATTAACATACCTACAGAGAGATTATGGGGGAATTTTGCATGCAAAATTATGGCTCAGAGCATATTTATAAATTACAGCTAAACATTTCAAATTAGTGCAACTACAACATTTCTGGCATCTAAATATAAACCCTCAGACTTATCTTGAGACACCTCATAGAAGATCTGCATCCATTAAAAAAAAAAATCATGCATCTGATCCTCTAATTGTTTTTCTTTAAAAAGTATTTAGAAATAAATAAACTACAGTTCAAAAAAAAAAGCAATGAGGCCCCTCACCAGTTAATTTTCATGCTTCAAGAGCTTTTTATACTGCTGCTTTGTTAGAACCATGAAATACTGCATGAATGTGTAGAAATGAAAGAAAAAGAAACAGACAAAAGAAACAAACATTAACCAAAGAACCTAAATATCCCCCCCAGCCACCTTTAATCTTAAAGAGTTCCTTCCGAACGTAGGAATAGCACAGTGAAAATGACAAATACTAGACCTTACCGTAGACTTTGTGTATAGTTCTATAACACAAAGCAACAGCCAACACCAAACTGTGTATGCTAAAACTGGAGTGCGCTTGTGGTATAGGGGATAATTATTGCGCTAAACAGATAATAAACATTTACTTTAGTGACAGGTAATATTCATACAGAATTATCACAACAGAAAATAGAAGATCAAAGGGCCCAGTTCAGCACAGTAGTTAAGCATATGCCTGGCTTTAAGCACATGAGCAATTTCACCATGGTGTTAAGAATCTTGCTGTATCGTGCTTAAGTAGCTTGTTGAATTGGACTCTGGCAATTTGCATTGGCAGGGAAAACTATATTCCAATATATGGACAGGAGCATATGGTTACAAAACCAAGGGGTATAACTTTATTGGCTGAGTGTATCTCTTGTGATACACCACATCGTTCTGCACCCCTAGAGCACCAGAGGAAATAGGCCACAAGGAGCTCCTGGATTTTAAACAGGCCCGTTTAAATATTCTATTTGTTCATTTCTTTGTTTTCTTTACACAATCTGAACCATAAGTACTGGGCAGATTTCTCTATGTGCCAGATTTATACACCATTGAGCACAATGGACAAAGTCAGACTGGTTTTATCCTTATTGGTCAAGTTAAAACACTAACGTTCTGCACCACGGGCCTTGGTGATTGTTTCAGTTCTGACTCAAATGGTCTGCTGCTGTATCACGTTTTAATACAAAGACAAGGACAAGATGCCTTTCAACTACATTATTACACCTAAACTAGCAGAAGCAGTAACTCAATGGTAATTTTAGAACATGTTCTGTGCTCTCAAAAAGCAGCATGTTTCAACCAAAGGTCATGCTGCAGAGTCCTATGTTCCATAAATTAAGTTTCCGTAACATTTAAGTTTAAGTAATTACAAAGATAAAACAGCTCCCCAGGCCTCAAAAGACAGCCTACAGCATTACAATGTCTTGAGCATAGGTCTGAACCCAGGCCATGTACCAGATTTGTTGCTGTAGCACAATTTAATCTACAGAAGATTTTATTTAACTCAAGCAATCAGGGAAAATCCATTAATTCAGAAGTAAATCAAGAAACAGTACAATGGAAATCAGTTACTTCTAAAGCAAGTCTAGAAGAGTTTAATAAGACTTCTGCAAGAAGAGGTGTCTTCTCAGCACTTTGTTTTTAAGGTAAGTTCCAAAAACCCTGCTCATTGCCTTTCAAATTACTGTAACACCCTAAAACGTAAAAATAAAAAGAAGAAGAGAAAATGTAGTTAACAAGTGGTTACACCAGGAAAACACTTGGGGACTTGAGTGCTTGCTGGCCTTTAGTTAATGTCTAGAATCCCCTGTAGCTGCAGAGGACCCACTGTTTTTCAGTCATCTGGAAGGGCTTTGCATTTGCCTTCTCCACTACAAAAATCACACACACAAATAACAGAGAGAAGAGTTTATTATTTAGTGAAATTCTATAAAATATATCAAAGGATGAACAAGAAAACTTGGAATAAAAAAAAACTAGTCCCAGTGCCCATTTGGCACCTCTTGGAGATCTAATTTCAAATTACACCGTAATTATTCAAACCCTTGGTATACTGGACTTATAAGGAGAGTGAGTGCCTTTTCAGGGAAGTTCCCAAATAAATGCAGTGGCAGAGTATCTCAGAGAAACATTGCTCTACTCTCCCATGCGCTCTCATGGAGGGAGAAGCCATTCTCATGAAGAGATTTTTATCTATGTGGAAGTGGCAAATAATTATTAAGGCAAAATTTCCTTATAACATGGACCTGTTTGCGTAAGTCTGTTTACGGAAACGTCTCATTGAGACTGATAAAAAGCAAAATTTGCAAAAAATTCTGCCTAAAACGTTCATATTCTAAACTTAAAGACACACAAAAGCAGTTCAGAGTTAAACTTTCCACTTTCATTCAGTGTCATTAAATTAAAAACTATTTAATCCATGGGGCAATGGCAATATACCAAGGGTTTCAAAACATTAATTATCTTTTATGCTTGACGTTTTACTAATCCTCATTTTTGTGAACTATACTGGAATAAAATGCCCCATACAGGGGCTTCATAGGCCATTAAACAATTCACAAACCTTCTGCATACGGTACGACTATCAAGGCTCTGTCAACGAATACAGTGTTTGTCAGGTGCTGCGCCACAACTGCCGAGTCGGGGTCATGGAACTTTACAAAACACACACGTGATGACACAGGCAAAGGAGAATCACTGCAAGAGAAGGAAATCAGTTACTGAGGTGGAAGCAAATCTGACACTGTGAACCTTGTAACCTCTACCGTCTCCTCACTTTGACCAGTCCAGGAAGTCACAAGGGACCACAGGGCACTTCTCTATGCAAGAACACAACTTCAGGTTTTGTACCAAACATCATTTTGATTGACCACAGATATAAAACTACACTGCATGAAGCCAACTCACTGCAAAATTGCAGGAACATTTTTACTGCCTCACTTGTAACTGGACATTAACTCTACTCTGCACAATGCATCTATGACCAGTCACCTAAATGCAAGTTAGTTTTCATGACCTGTCTGTGAGAAGGGAAGGAAAACTTTGCTCAAGAAAGGTAAACCAACTTATATTATCTATACCACTTAACAAAACTAGGGGGTTTACACTCTCTGCTTTAAATCCCAAATTACTCATTAAAGTAAATGATGAAACAAAGAGGGCAATGATTTGAAAACTGCTATGATTTTACTTATCAACACATTTTCATAAAAGCTCATAGACCAAACTTTTTCACGCTGCTTCTCACACAAGAGAAACTGCCAAGTTCATTCTGAAGGGATGTAGCACATGTCTGTCATTCCACATTAACAGAACTAAACACAAAGCTCAAGCAGCTCTGTAGAGACCTCTTTACAAGACAGAGGCCTGTACCTTACAAAAGGTAAGTAAGTCTGTACCTACTCCACAGCTCAAAACGAGTGTCTGTCAGAAGAGCTGTGTAAGACACCCCCAGACATGGAAAATCCAAAAGAGAACGCAAAGGTTCCGAGTTACTTGACAATAACCCAGAAATAACTACTTCCTACACAATAGGAGGGAATTGTAGGACACAACTGTGAACCCCAAACCCCCTTTCCTGAAACCAAACCAAACCCTCCAAATCAGAGGCAGAAATCAACCTGGTAAAGGTCCAAAATGGGTTTCAAAGTACATATATCCTTAAAATGGTTCAAATTTTGCTTTAATCAGACATATAAACTAAAATACAGCAAGACAAATTGTTACACAGACACAACTTTGTAGCAGAGGAGTTAAAAGCTGTCTCCAGAAGGCACAGGGCAGGCACTGAAAGTTGTAGCAAGTCCTAAGACATTAATTCACAGGAGTCCAGAATACACGCACTGTTCAGTGCTGCCCTCAAGTACCAGAAGTACAAATTAGCCTAAAGGAGTAGCTCTGATACTGATCTTGAGGACAAAGATCTCCCTTTGCTATCTAGATTCCCAGAAGCAGTTATAAGACTAGCACTTCAAACCACTGCCAAAACAATGTTAGCAACTAAGGTTGAAGATCCTCAATCCAGTCATTATGACTAAAAGCACTGAGAGAGTTGTCAGAATTCAGGACAAAGGAGAATGACTTCGATATCAACAAGAAAGATATCCAAGTTCTATTTTTGTTAGTGCAAATGCCAAAACCTCTCTAAGCTTCACCACCATAGCCTCAGCCCAACGTGCTAGTTACACAAACTCCAGACCTGCCTTCAACGTCTACCAGATCACTTTACTGTACTTTAAATTTAACCAGATGTGAAAAACTAGATTGGAGCCAGTGTATGGCAGCTTTTAAAATCTTAAAATTAGAAACATCCATCTCATCCAACATCTTGCAGAGTTAATAAACTGGAAAGTAACAGCTAAGTGACAAATGGCACAAAGAGAGACAAATGGAAACTATTAGCTCTTTTGTATCCATAAATACGCAGCAGCTTGCCAAAATGGTGCCTCTTCTTAACCATCTGCATAAAACCCAAAGAAGCATTAGCTTTAACAGAACCACAGTGGTAAAATTTGAAAGCAAAGTAAATCAAGAAGTTACAGTATATCTGAATTATGTATTAATCTAAGGTCTAAAACCCCAATTTATTACATAAATGCAGTACAATATTTTCCACATTCTTAAAATGTCTGTTGTAACAGAGTAGATGCTGTTTGTAGACACAAGTGCTACCAGGTACTAACCTGTACAGCCAGCTGAACATACAAAACCAACTGAACACACACAAGGCTATGCTTATGCAGCCTGACATTTAATATAAACCACTGTATTTCGTTTTTATAAATGTATTTTCAGTCACTCAAAAATCCAAGCTGTGGCTGAGTGAAATTCAGCAGAACAGAATGTTCTCAGCAGTTACCAAAAAAAGGCCATCATTATTCTAATTCACCAGAGAGTAAAAATTCAGTAATTCTCTCCCAGGTACCATGCCTCTGAATGCTAAGGCATACGATTTACTGGGGTTGGTGTCTGAACAAGGTACTAAGCCTGAAGTACAGGAGATGCTGAAGCACAGCGGATACACAGGGAAGCCTGATCTTCGCCCTACAATCTCTTAACTACTCACTCCTCATATTGCAACCAGCTTCTTAAATCTGTGTTAAGTGATATTTCAGCCAATACATAAACACTACTACTTACATAAAATCAGGCTAGAACCAGGCTGGAGTGAAAAGACTGTCCATGCAAGAGATGGTCTTCCATATTACCATGTTGACTGGATGGAAAGCAACAACACAGAAACCCAATAAACCCCTACTCCATGTGCTTCACTCGGCAACAGAAATTGTCCCCCTCTTCTCAGCAGACTAACTACATGTGGCAATTACAAGTAATGCCAGTATTCTGAGAAGAGTCCTCATATAACTTTCATCAGCAGTTTTAGACAAGGCAAAAGATCTTGGGAAGTAGCGTTCAAGCTGGATGAGGCTTGGAGCAACCTGGTCTAGTGGACTGGGCTGTATGGGGAGAATGGAAAGAATGTAAACCCCACAGGTTGAGATAAGAACAGTCCAATAACTAAAGTATAATGCAAAACTACTATTATTATAATAATGATAAGGGAAGGGGAAAAAAAATCCAACAAAAACCACAAGCGATGCACAATACAATTTCTTACCACCCACTGACTACTACCCAGCCTGATCCAAGCAGCAACTGGTCCCTTCTGGGTGACTCCAACAAGTTTCTATACTGGGCGTGATATGCTGTGGAACACCCCTTTGGCTAGTCTGGGTCAGGTGTCCTGTCTCTGCTTCCTCACAGCTTCTTGTGCCCCTTCTTACTGGCAGAGCATGAGACTGAAAAGTCATCAGGGTAAGTGCTACCAAGCAGTAACTAAACCATCGGTGTGCTATCAGACTAAAGTCGAAAACACAGCACTGCACCAGCTACTAGGAAGGAGAAAAATAACTGTTACAGCTGAAACCAGGACAATATGCTAAACAGAAAACAGCTTATGTATATACGCGTGTATACATACACTGCTTTAAGAGGAAAAAAACCCACACTCTCAAAAATCCATACCTTCCCCTCTTCCATTCCGCCTACCACGGAAGATGAGCCATATGGAACTCAATAAGGACAGGAACCAGGCAACTGAGTCAGGAAAGAACAGAAGATGGAGGGAAGAAAGGTCTTGAGGAGGAAAAATGGAAGAAGTCACAGAGCTGGCTGCTGACTGAATGTGTGACAGGAAGCTGAGGTGTACATGAAGGGTGTAATAACTGATTAGATAAATTGGAATAAGGAGATGGATGAGGGGAGAGAAAGAGAAACGCAGACAAGCTCAGGAAGTCATATCTGATCTGGAAGGCCAGCAGAATAAGGAACTTCTACAGGGGACAGCGGAATCAGACTGACCAAGAGAAAGATGAAATAGAGAGGTAAAGCAATAGCACCGGTTACTCAGAAACACTGCAGCAAAGAAGAATCCCACTATAATCTGGGACATAGATTCAGACTATGGAGAGAATTTATAGATTATAATTTATATCCTGTAACACCCCCCCCCCCCCCCCAAAAATGAACACGAAGGGCAGGGTAATGTCAGGACTTGAAGTTTAAAGGAGAAGGAATAAAAAAAGGCTTTATGAGAAACAGATAAAGAACCTGCCACTATTAAAAATACAACCCTCTTTGGTATGAAATGAAACCAGAGACTGTAAAGCATCCCAAATTCAGATCCCTGAGCATCTCGGTGGAAACCCACAGCGGGTCTAGAGGTGCCCCAGCATCTCCATATGGACAGCGACACAAAGGAAATGACACAAAACCTCCTTAAAAAAACAAGGTTAAAAATTAACCCCAGGCCCAAAAAAGTGCCTGGTCCAGGATAAGCTGCACAACCTTTATATATGGTTTTCAAATATGCTATTTTTCCACCAAGACGTACATTCTGCAATGAAGATATATGTTCAACAGCTATTCAGTATTTTCTGCATCTTTTGTGCAAGGCCTATTCAGTTACACTGTATTTCCTGCTCCTTATTGAGTTCTTCAGTGGCTTTCCTATAGTTGTAACTTTACTAAGGAATCTTTACAATATCCCTACAAGACAAATAAGTATCATCCTCCTCTCTCATTCAGGACTTTGAAATACAAAAGACCAAATGTTTCAAGTAATTTTTGGTCACCCAATTTGAGGTATCTGGCACCTGGCTTAATGGAGTTATTTGCATCTTGTTGCCTTTTCTCCCTTGGCAAACTGCCTTCACCAACACAGCTATAAGGCAGCCAGCTGGTATTTTTTATATAAACCAGCAAGTCTGCCTAAAGACTGGTATCTGCTAGTATCAAGCATTACAGCTACTGGGGTATAGCCATCTCTTCTCCCATAACCCATCTCTACAACACATCCGTCCATCACTGGCTTCTCTCCAGTACACAGCCCAAGACAGATCTATCGCCTGCGCTGAGTAGGGCCCCATGGGGCTGGGGTTTCATTACACATTCGTGCAAAGGAGACAGACTAAGAATGTACAGACAGTCTGAGGGATGGTAGGAAGAGAGCTTTGGATATGGGGATTTTTTTGTAGAGCACTTCATTCCAATACCACAAAAGTAATCCTCTAACAGACTGATTAGTACGTATCTACAACATTTCAGAAACAGAATTTACCTAGAACAACATTCCTTAAAATAGAAAGCAGAGCATCAAGTAACTGCATCTGTTTAAAGATTAATTACTTTGCTGGCTGCCAAGCATTAACAGTTCTGCCATTTAAGTTATCCCAGCTAGTATCACAGCTCTCATGTCTTTAAGTGTCCCTCCATTTCAGTCACACATACATTCCATTTCCTTCCATGCTTCAATTTCCAATGTGAAACCACCAAAATCCAACCCAAAGTGCAAAACTGCACAAGACCAGAAATGCTGTTTCAAAATGTGCATACATAACCAGCCAGCAGGATGGGCGAGCCTTCCTGGGCTTGTGCTAGAAGGGACTGAAGCTCAGTGATGAATAAGACAGATCTTAGCAATAACTACCACCCCCCCCTCCCCCCCATAAAAAATCCAGAGAGTTTTTGGTATTAAAAATAATTGACTGCTTCCTTGTTTGATTTTTCTCCACTCAATGCTCACTCATCATGGCATAATACATATGCAAAAGATCAACATATGACATTACAGTCTGTAAACCACATGAAACTGTCATGACCAAAACCAATGTTAACACCTAATGAACATAATAAAAGTGCATTATTTGTATATTAGCGATTACCTGCCCACTTTGCACGGAATTCTTTGCAAGGAAGGCATATTTCTGTATCTAAAAAAGTAGGTTTATGGCCAACTGCCTATAAACGGTTGTGGAGGTTAAGCAGGCAGCAGAGGTTAGCTGGCCAGCCAAGAACAGAACAGCTCCTAGAGAGCAATCGGCACGTGGCAGGGAGAATCCCGCCTGGAATGACATATGTAAAGTACTGCCTTCTCCCCACACTCGTACCTAACGCATTAGGTGAATAATCCCAGTTGTGGTAAGAACACAACCTCCTGCTAGTGCCCCGCAAGTTGGGGGGGGGGGGGCAAGAGCGCGGCTCGCTCCGCTCCATTCCCGGCGATGGGCACGGCGCTGGCCGAGGCGGGCTCTCTCCGCCCGGGGGCCGGCAGCCGCGGCGCGGCGGGCCCCGCTGCGGGCCGCCATGGGGAAGGGAGGCGGGCGCTGGCCTGCGCTGGGGGAGGGGAGGGCGGAGGCGGCGGCCAGGCCGCGAGGAGGCGGAGGAAGAGGCCTGCTCCCGCCGGGGAGAGACAGAGAGAGGGAGGGGAAGGCCCGCACTCACTCGGGGGGGAAGAGGCGCAGCTCCTCGATCTTCCCGAGGAAGCCGAAGAGCGTCCGCATCTGCTCGGAGCTAGCGCTGGGGGAGACGTTAGTGACCTGGATCACGTCGGTGCCACTGCTGGAAGCCATCGCGCCGCCGCTACAGACACAGCGGGGATGGGGAAAGGAAGAAAGGGGAAGAGCGTGTTATGCCCCAGCAGCCACTCGCTGCCGCGCCCCGAGTCCGGCCCGGCCCCGCCACCGCCGCTCAGGACCCGCCGCTGCCTCACCAGCCTGCCTGGGCCGCAGTATCCCACAATGCACCGCCGCTGCACCCCCCCACGCCCCACCGCGCAGGCGCATTGCCCCCGGCCCGCGCCGTGCGCAGCGCCACCGCGCAGGCGCGTGTCCCCGGCCTCCCTCGGGAGCGCGCGGGGCGGGAGGGCGCATGCGTAGACCGGTGGCGGCGGGAAAGGCCGCTGCCTCAGCGGCTTTGAGGGAGCTCTCTGGGCTCTTACGGGGACAGGGAGCGTTCAACATCGCCTGTCCCATGTGCCGGTAACACAGCAGCTCATCCAGATGGCTCCCCAGCTTCCAGAGCGCTCCGGGTTAGTCCTCAGAGGAGCTGGTCTGTCTCGGAGGCTGCTGTGTTGCTAAGTGTGCTGCACAAGGTGTTCCAGATGGGCTTGGTAATGCTGCTTGTTCCTTCAGAGCTGTAAGCGTAAAACTGACATGACTTTGACAGGCTAGTCAATCGGCACATGAATTGTATTCACATGGAGATGAGTGGAATAGGTGTTTTGTTGCCTGGCTTCACTGAGATGAACGTGCTTTGAGTGCTCTGTGTTCTGTTCTAGCAATATACTGTAAATAAAACAATCATAGAACCATGGAATGGTTTGGGTTGGAAGAGAGCTTAAAGCTCATTGTCGTGATTTAAGCTCAGCTGTAAATCACGCCATCGCTCTCTCACTCCCCCCTTTCCCCTGCTCCCCGAGGGATAAGAATGTAACTCCCACAGGTTGAGATCAGAACAGTCCAGAAACTAAGGTATAACACAAACCACTGCTGCTACCACCAATGATAATAATGACAAGGGGAGTAACAACGGAAGAGAATACAACCGCTCACCACCCGTCAACCGATACCCAGCCCAACCCCAGCAATGAACTAGCCTTTCCAGGTAACTCTCAGTTTACATCCTGGGCATGACGTGCTGTGGTATGGAATACCTCTTTGGTCAGTTTGGGTCAGGTCCTGTCTCTGCTTCCTCCCAGCTTCCCCTGCTCCCTGGCAGAGCATGAGGCTCACAAAGTCCTTGGTCAGAGTAAACCTTACTGAGCAGCAACTAAAACCATCGTTGTTATCAGCACTGTTCCCAGGCTGAAAGTCAAAACCACAGCACTGCACCAGCTACTGAGAAGGACAAAAAGTGACTGCTGCTGCTGATCCCAGGACACTCATCCAGTTCCAACCCCTGCCACAGGCAGGGACACCTTCCACTAGAGCAGGTTGCTCCAATCCCCATCCAGAGGCTTGACCACTGCCAGCGATGGTTACTTGAAATCTTCATACAAAACTGGGGTTTCCAGCTGTGTTTTATTTTAATACTCAGATGAAAGAGAGAGGAGACAGAAAAAGGGAATTACAGAGCAGCAGTAGAAAGCTAATGAGGCCAAAACCCTTCCTCAAGTGTTAGCGCCTGAAGCAGGACAGTTTCTTGAGTCACATACTTATTTACCTAACGTATTTGGTCCTTAGCTAGTTACTTTTATCTTGTTTGGCACTGTTATTAGTTTTTTTCAAAAAGGGCAGTGTGGAACACAAATGTTTGGAACACAAACCTTGTGTTTGTGAAAAATGAGAAGTAGAAAGAGCCACAGCTAAATTCTCTAGTGATTGAGGTGGAGACACTCCTTTCCCATCCTTCCCACCAGGAGAAGCTGGTGGGATCGGGAAATATCACTCCTGAGTTGTGGATAAACAGCAGACAGAGGTCCCTGTTAACCTCTAGCATTGGTAGGATTGTTCAGTCTAATGTTTCTATTCAGTTTGCAAGCTGTGGACTAAAGGGGAAATGGAAAACAGCAAGTTGATAAAAAAGTGCCATATAATTACAATACTTGCTGTGCCATCTCTTGAATCACTCCACAAGCTCAGAGGTGGGGTGTTCAGCTGGACCAGGGTCTTTTTTGACCTGTGGGTGTGATTTTTAGTATTATAATGAAGACAGTTCACTTCAGGACACCTTAAAAGTCAGTTTCTTTGCCAAGCTGGTTAATCAAACAGTCACTTTGCCAAGCTGTCAGGTAACTCATTCTTGGTATAATCCATCCTGGATGTTCTCCTTTGATCTTATGAACAGAATCAAGTCCATGTTCAAGATCCTAATATGTACATTAACAATACCAGCGGCGGATGTACAGTATACATCACTGCTGTTGAGGGGACGGGATTTCTTTGTCATCCCACGTGTTGGAGGGAGCCACGGACAGAACTTCATGTCGATCTGGAGGATGGAAACCACACAGGGCAGCGCTGAGGCCAGCCTGGTGTGGAAATGGCGGCGCTGTTCTCGCAGGGGGCGACAGCCCGGTTGCGGGGCTTAGGGGCAGCCGGCACTCTGGGCCCCGCTGCCCCCCGGGACGGGCTGAGCGCCCGCGGGCCGGCCCCGCTCCGTGTCCGGCACCATTTCGACGCCGTGCCCGGAACGCGCGCGGCCGGCGGCAAATGGCGGCGCCCGGAGCCGGGACATCGCGGGGCGGCTGCCGGAGCCGCGGCCCTTCCCGAGGGCCCCCGCCAGGCCCCGCCTGTTCAGCGGCGCTGGGGAGGTGCCGGCGCGGCCCCGGCGAGGGATGGCGGCGGCGCGGAGAGCGCGGGCTGCGGACCCCCGCGCTGTGTTCATGCGGGAGGCGGCGGAGCCGGGCCCCGCCGTGCCGCAGGGTCTGATCCGGGCGGCTCGGAAGAGCGGGCAGCTGAACCTGTCGGGCCGGAACCTCAGTGAGGGTGAGCGCGGGCAGCCGGCCCCATCAGCCTGGGGCGGCTCAGCGCCTTGCGGCGGGATCGCAGCGCTCCTTGTTCTCCCTGTAGCGGGCGGTTCCAGCCCTCCGTCCCGCGCCTCAGCCGCGCCGAGCCGGGGCTGCTGTCTCACTGCGGGCGGCGGAGCTGCGGGGCCTGATGCGGAGGGGTGGGAGCCCGGGGGAGAGCGGCTGCGGTTGGGCCAGGCCCTCGGCGCTTCCGAAAGCCACAGCTGTGGCTTCAGGTGCTCTGTGTGCTGGGCGATCCCGCGGGCTTGTGTCCGTCCTGTGGCTGGGTTTGCGCTAGGCGGTGCCATCCGGGCAGGACAGGAAAGATACGGAGGGAGCAACAGCAATGAATGCTTCCTGCCATCTGCAGATGAACTTAATAGATTGCCGTCACCTTGTTATTGTCAGGTCTGGTAAAACGTCTGTAGAAACCCAGTTGCCCATATGCGTGTATGAAAAGCATTATGATGGTGTAAATTTGAGAGTAAGCACCTGAAGATGTTGGTTGACACTTGTGTGTTTGTCTGTGTAGTGCCTCAGCATGTGTGGCGGATAAACTTGGATACTCCAGAGGAAGCTCGTCAGAATCTCTCTTTTGGTGCTGCGGATCGCTGGTGGGAGCAAACAGATCTGACCAAGCTGATACTGGCTTCAAACAAGCTGCAGTGTCTTTCAGAGGATGTCAAACTTCTGCCTGCACTCACTGTTCTGGATGTAAGTACAGTGATCCTATTACAGTAGGACTGTGCTCTCCCCATAGAAGGGGAAATAAACAGAGCCGTAGATAGAATCATAGAATAGTTAGGGTTGGAAAAGACTCTAAGATCATCCAGTTCCAACCTCCCTGCCATGGGCAGGGACACCTCACACTAAACCATGACACCCAAGGCTTCGTCCAACCTGGCCCTGAACACTGCCAGGGATGGAGTATTCACGACTTCCCTGGGCAATCCATTCCAGTGCCTCACCACCCTAACAGGAAAGAATTTCTTCCTTATATCCAATCTAAACTTCCCCTGTTTAAGTTTTAACCCGATCTTTGTTTTGCATTTGCCTGCAGCAGTGGATGTGTAGAATTGGCACTTGTGTATTCTCAGGATACAGAAAAGGTTGTTACAGATCACTCTTTTATCAGTTTATATGCTGATAGTGGGTGCTGTTCTGTAGAAAGATCATATCTACTCTCTTAGTTTTAATTAAGTCGAATTTTGCAACTTGGCAGTTGCAGAGCTACTGTTGGTACTTGCTTTGAGGCATGTATGTAGCTGTTACTGTGTACAAAATTACGCTGTGTTTAGGTTAGCTTGATTTGTTTCTGGGAAAGGAAACCTACATGGTACAAATTAGTAACTGTGTGCTCAAAACTTTCTTTTCCAGGTGCACGATAATCAACTGACATCCCTGCCTTCTGCTTTAGGACAGTTAGAGAACCTTCAGAAACTTGATGTCAGGTAAATTACACGTTACAAAACTGGAATGTGAGAAATACCACAGTGACTTTGACAGGGTGAATAAGAGATTGCAGGATATCAAGTTTTCTTTCAGATACTGATTTCAGATTTTCAACAAGAGAATATTAGTAGATTGAGAATTGTAAGTTTTGGATCAAAAATGATAACCTTAACTTTGTTAAAGTTTTGTTTCACTGAAATTCAAAGCCATGGTCTCACTTGGAGGGTGAAAACTGATACTTTGAATAAGCACACAAAAGCAGTATCTACATTCATTTGGTTCATTCTGGCAGCTTTGAGTATAAACATACTTTTTTTTCATGAAAAATATACATTGTAAAGAACTGTATTGTTCTCGTTCATGCTGGAAAGTTCATCATCCTCTGTTTACTGGAGTAGTTTTGTAAACTAGGGCACAAGAAGAAGGAGGGTATGCTGCCTCTCTGTGTGTGAAGTACATCAAACAAACAGAGATCCTGCTGGGATACAGCAAATTCAGATGAGGATAAAAGGAATTCTTGAAGAAGTAAATAGGATTAATTTCTCCCAGGAAACTAATCCATTGTGGAAGGCTGTGACAGTTGTAGGAGACAGATTTTTCTTCAAGGTGATGGTATCTTGAGCAGCAAGTACATGTGCAGGCTGCAGCATGGGAGTGGGTTGCAGAAGCCTTTCTCCTTCTGGATGGAATTAATAGTCTGTGCCAGCACGGAATTCCCTGTGCTGGGTGTGCTCCATGCTCTGTGCTCTAGGCTCTGAAGAGTTTGTGTTTCAACAGGCCATGGGTGCCTGAGATCACCCTGCTGATAGCAGCGACGGGTAGGATCAGGTAACAGGAGTGTCTGCAGCAGTTACTTCCTTAAAACGACTCAGTAATTGCTTTTCTCTTTGTGTTTAGCCACAACAAACTGAAAAGTATCCCAGAAGAGCTGCTGCAGCTGTCACATTTGAAGAGCCTCCTTCTTCACCACAATGAGCTGAGTGTCTTGCCAGATGGGTTTGGCCAACTTGTCAGTTTAGAGGAATTAGTAAGTTGCAGCTCTTTGAAAAATGTTTATTTGTGCAGAAGGGCTGATTTCCCCACCTTTTGTTACTGCTGATTAAAACCCTCTATGTCTAAGGCACAGAACTTTGTGAATGTTTAAGGACTTATGTAGGTTGTCAGTTTCAGTTACTACATGGTGGGTTGTTGGTTTGCTGTTTCCTTGCTTGAAACCAAGGTTTGCTCTTGGTTTGACAAATATTGTAAGAAAAATCACATCCTTTGTGATTTCTCAGTCACAGGAGACTTGTTTCTTCTATTCACATTCCTGCCAGGTTGATCCTGAATATGTCAGCCATCTCATTTTAATGTTCTGCCAGTAATTAACTTTGCAGTAGTCATACTCATGGGATATTTTAAACAACTCTATTTCTGGCCTCTTTCTCTCTCTCTCCTTTTTTAATCTTCAGGATGTGTCCAACAACCATCTCACAGACATTCCAACAAGTTTTGCTCTGCTCATTAACTTGGTGCGACTCAATCTGGCTTGTAACCAGCTCCAGAGCCTGCCTGCTGACCTCAGCGCCATGAAAAGTAAACCAGTTTCTTCAGATGCCATGCAGCCAGCTCTGTACTTGTGTTCAGAAATGTAGTGCATGTTATTCAGGCTTTAAGAAATACATGCTTAAAGAGTTACTGTGTTCTCAAGAGTATTAGTTCAGCGTGATCTAAAAAAGTCAGTTACAGCTAGTGTATATCCAGCTTGAGTCCTCTTATGGTTCGTATTTCCTGATAAATGGGGTGTGGAATGATCAGAAAGGTGTAAAGGATTAACCTAGTTCTGCTTAGAGGTTATTAGCCTTATGGCTGCAATAAGAAATCTGACTTTTTTTTTCTCTAATGCACAGTTTGAGTGGAAAATAAAGCATAAATGAGAGACAGTTAAAATTACTGGAGAGGAAAAACATAAATTGGAGTGACAAAGTTGACTTGTAACACTTGAATGTTAAATATCAAGCTGAGTAGTGGTTGATAGGAAATGCAGATATTAATAGCTGAGGCAGCTCTAGAGGAGCAGCTTTTATAAGTGCTGTAGAAATGACTTGCAGATCTTTCTGAGATGGTCTGCAATGGTTAGACCCTTTATTGACAACAGTGAGTTTTTGGCAGTGTCATTGAAAGCATTCCAGAATGTTCTGTGAAGAATAAGTGAAAAGCAGATGCCTTCGTTTCAGAAACATTGATGCTGACTGATTTGATATCTTCCAAAATTCTGTTTGACAAAATGTTCTTCTGCTTATTTTAAGCCTCAGGATATTTATGCTTCCATACAATGCAATTTTTATATTCTCTTACTTCTCTGTATGTCACTGCACACTTCTTTCTGTAGGCTTGAGACAACTGGATTGTACTAAAAACTACCTGGAAACGGTACCTCCTAAACTTGCAACTATGGCATCTTTGGAACAACTTTATCTGAGAAAGAATAAACTGCGTTCCTTACCAGAATTTCCCTCCTGTGAGTTACTAAAGGTAAGGTCTGAAATGGCTGGTATGCTGTATTTTGGTACAGAAAAAAGGGTATTTTCTGTAAACTTAAAATAACAACTTAAACACAAATTCTTGTGAAGTGCTATGATCAAAAGTTGTGTTTAAAACTCTGTTTAATACACCCCTGTCTGCAGTTACTCTTATAGTCCATATTGGTCAATCCTAAGATCATGTGAGAGACAAATTTGCAGCATTACTCTTCAGATTTGGGAAAGAAAAGAAATATTTAGAAGAGGAATGACTGAAAACTGGATCTAGTGTTGTCTTGCTACAGTTATTTTTTCTCTCTAGGAACATTTTCTAGATAAATTTACTTTGTTCATGATCGTTTTCTTCCTTTGTAACTGCAGAGAAAGTATACTTTTTATTTCTCCTTTTAGGATAATCAGATCTCCTGGATATTTTGCAGTCTTAATTCCCAGTATGTTTAAAATTGAAAATTGCCTGTTTCAGAACATCAGAAGTTGGTTACTCAACTAATAATAGCAAAGTGAATGGGCTAAATGAATGCCTGTACCACTGCGTTGTTCCCAATGCCAACATCAATCAAAGAGTGCACATGCTTTAGTTGTGCATAACTCTGAACTCAGTAGTTAAAATTCCAAGCTTTTTCAGCATTTTATAACAAAATTATTCCCAATTACATTTCCAGTAGGAAGAGGGGGAGCTACCCTCTCAACTTCCTGTAACTTGGAAATTAAGAAACTTCTCGAATAAAGGCATTGTCAAGTTCTTGAAGATGGGGCAGATTTACTCCTAGCTTGGAACTCAAAGCTGAGGGTTCCACAGTGGTGACAAAAAGCTAAGTTCAGACTAGTGTGCCTGGATCTTTGGAGACTTTGGTATTTCATATGCAGATGAAAGGGAATTGAGATCTACATTTTCTCCACATCACTGCATATTTTTGCCAGTGTCATGATTTAGGAGATCAGTAGAGTAACATAATTGTGGGTGATCTTTGTTTCCATAGGAATTGCATGCTGGTGAAAATCAGATTGAAATATTAAATGCAGAGAATCTGAAGCATCTGATTTCCCTTTCTGTGCTGGAACTCAGAGACAACAAGATAAAATCAGTTCCTGATGAAATTGCTCTGCTTCAGAAACTGGAGCGACTTGACCTCTCCAACAATGATATCAGTAGGTAATATTAAAAACTGCGTTGTGGCTGTGATGAGGCACAGCTAATGACATCTGATGATAGCTCATTCTGTAGCTCCTGCATTGCACTTTGTGATATGTAATTAAAAAAGGACTCGATCATAAAATGAAGGAGCCCTTTCTATGTTGTGTAATTTATTAATTATATGTTCTGTATCTCTTTACCTGAGCCTGAGCTTCAGAGTACCATGCCATCTGGCGAACCATTGCCAAATCCTTTTAGAAATTGTTTTGAGGCTGCTCTGAAATGAGATGTTTCCATTTGCAGGTTGCCTTACACACTGGGGAACCTTCCCCAGTTGAAATTCCTGGCATTAGACGGAAATCCTTTGAGGACCATTCGAAGAGACCTTCTGCAAGTAAGCAATAGAGGCAGCATGTAAAGTTTGGTGTTGTTGCTTACGTAAGTTATCCTGGTTGTGTAGCCAGAACATTAGAAACAGTCAGAATACATCCAGATGCCACATAGCCTTTGTAACTTTAATCTGCCTCTTATCTGTGCATATTGTGATTTGGGTGCTGTTTCCACTGGAGTCTGATGCAGTGCGTCAGACCATGAGGACGGGGGAGTAAAGGAGGTTGTTGCATTGTAGGACATGTTTCAGATTTGCCTCAGAAGTTGTAATATATATTGCAAATGAAGCAATGGATGTCTGGGAAAAGAGCGATAGTTCAGCTGTCTCCTGCCTAATCCTGCAGCAGTCACAGTTCCTTGCAATGCTATGTGAGTACTATACATCAGGCTTTTCCTAGAGGAGTGTGGATATCTGTTCATCTCCTACTCGCCTGATACAAGGCTCTATGATCCATCTCCAGAGTATATTCGATGGCAGATGCATTTTGGGCAATGACAGTCTGATGTACTACCTTTTGTTTAGGATAACCTGAACCTCAGACCTGTGTTCTTTGTGTAGGTAACCAGCAGAGTGAAGGCGTGAGATGTGCATGAGGAAACAAGTACATAGGGCAGGAGGGAGGCTGGAGCATAGGCACTGATGCTGCTGTAGAATTCCCTCTTTGCTCCCCAGTAGGCCTCTCTTCTCATAGGAGTTATATATGTTCCTGTGGTTTTACTGGTGTTATAAAGTAAAAGCTTACAAAGCTCTGTGATACTCTAAAAATAAGCAATACCGAAGACTGTTGAAAGGGAATTTTGTAGTATCTGTCAGAAGGGAGAAAACATTGTGTATCTGATTAACTGAGCACTGTATGCACTAAATTAAGGAGCAGGGCTCCAGTGGATGAAGTCATAGATGATTCCAGAGTTCAAAATTGGCTTAAAATGTACCTGCAAAGGAGTGTGAGTTAGGGTTCCTGGTTACTTAACTTCTGGTACCCTGGCTTCCAAGGGTTTACTGTCTTTGAAATATAGGAGCACGGATGTGTGTAACTTCCTGTGTGTATTTCAGATTTGTAGCAATGAGAGGTATGAGGATTCCATCACAGTGTTTTATACTTACACTGTCTTGATCCATTACCAACACTGTAATTTCATGTAACTGCAATTTTAAATGGTTAGTAGATTTTTTAAGTGGAGTATTTTGGAGAATTTTAAATGGAGTAGATTTTTTACACTTGATTTAGAGGAGTAATTGCTGAAGCTTGTGCAGTTCCACAAGCGCTTCTTAGAAGCAGGGAAATGCTGAGATTATGGATTGGCAGGGCCCGGGGGTAAGAACAGTCTAGCAGGCACCTGTTCTGCCCTTGTCCACCCCTGCTCCAGCTCATCAATCCCTGTTTCTCAGGCTTCTTGTTCTGGTCCCAAATTCATTCTTGTTTCTTGGTGAATTTCCAGTCAGTTTCTGTTAAATTCTGGTCTCTCCTTTTTGCATAACTTACCATCACCTAGCTGTTGAGCTGTGTTTTACCTGCTCTTCTCTCTGTGCAAGCCATGTAACTGTTACTCAACTTCCCCTTTGACCTTCACCTTTTCCTTAAAAGTTTCCTGGTTCTTCTATCCTGGCTTCCCTCTACTTGCTCAGTACATGCCTGCAGTCACTCCTGGTCTCCTAAGGCGTCTCTTTCTCAGTCTTTTATCTTCTGTTTCTGTCATCTCATCAGATTCCAGGTGAGAGTTCCTTCCTTTCCAGCTTCCACGTTTTCTTTGTTCCGTCTGCATTCAGATCAACCAGTCTCTTACTGTGTGTAACACATATGTCAGCTAGAATGAGATATGTTAATTTGTATTCAGCAGTTTAGTTCAGTCCCTGGTTATAAAGCATGTAAAATCAGAGGGAAAACCTAGCTTTATCCTAAACCAAATGGGCTAGATGAGGTTATACTTACTTACTAGTAGATTGTGCAGCCAGTAGCTGTGTTTGACCAGTAGAAGATGTTATGAGAGGACTGAAAGTCAAGTCTTTGGAGAGCTGAGCTGTTAAAAATCCATGCAAATGATGTCAGCTGTAGTGTTTTACCAATATATATCATTTTGGACATAAGAAGTTAGCAGAATACTGAACAATTAGCTTCCCTGACAAATCTACGTGTGTGCTCCAAAGCCCAATTACACCAGACCTTTTTAAAGGGAAGATTAAGTTCATTTGAACGTTTTTCCTTGCTCTTGGAAGTGCCTATCTGCTTCAGATACAGAGCTGAAACTGTGGAGCCTGAGGTCAGGCTGGAGTACGAAACCGAACTTGTAAATAAGCAAGTTCAAAGTTGCTGTGAAGAGGGATTTCCTGTGGGAAGCATTAGGTGGGTTTTAGTCGCCAGTGCTGTGGGCTCCACATGTGTGACTGGAATTGTCATTCCTCACTGTCAGAACGGATACATAGACACTGCCTGGCAAAGACTTTCCTGACTTCGTTTTTTTTCTCTATTTTGAAGAAAGGCACCCAGGAGCTTCTGAAATACCTGAGAAGCAAAATCCAAGGTATGTTGCTCTGTTGCATTGCATTTTGAAGAGAATCTGTGTAAGAAATGAAAATGAATTGGAACCTGTTGAGGGTGTCTGTTTAAATCCAAGTTTCTCCAGTTACCCTGCAATTACCCTGAGTTTTCTTTACTCGGCAGTTTGCTCTTATATTTCCATGCTGTTCCTTTTTCTTACTCTACTAGATAATACTGACTGACAGACATTGCTTGTTGAGGAGTATCATTTAGAAAAATAATGTTCAGTGTTTTCCCCCTGGTTCCTTTATGCATTTTACATGAGGAATTCCAGTAGCTTCTCTTATTTTGTCTCTGAACATGATGGCAAGTTTACATAAGGCAAAACGACTGAGTTCACGTGTCATGTTAAATATCATATGGAAGGGATTATGCTGCACTTAGATGGCAAAGTATGCTTAACCTCTTAATTTAGAAAGGGCCTTGATAATTCATGCAAGCAGCCTTTATTGAAAATGGTATGTGGGAATTTTCCTTTTATTTCAGTGGGTTTTCTCTCCCTCTGCCAGAGGATGGCAGTATTAGTTAGGCTACTGCAGCGTGTAAAATTGCTTCCAAACATCAGGTTCCATGCAAATGTGACATATTAACTTGACAAAAATTAATTGAATGCCAGAGTACATGCTCAGAAGCTTATCTGGTGAAGTACAGTAGATAATGTAATTGTGGGTAATAAAATTAGCTGATGTCCTGCTCAACAGCAATGCTTATGAGTTTATTCTGCATGCTGTGGCATCTAAGTTGGAGCTAGAACAGTAGGAGTGCTGTTTCTGTAAAGGTTTAAATGGGGAAAAAAACTTGGGTTTGACCCTTTTGACCTTCCCTAGTGAAAGGACAACTAGTTGTGGTTAAGGACAACTGTTGGTCGACTTCTATTAGTGACTGCTGCCGATTTTCAAGGAGTTTTGTTCAATTTCTTTTAGTGGAAGTTGGATTTATCACTGCTTTAGACTTTAAACTGAGCTTCACCCTGCTTACGCGTGTGAGGCCGCACCTCAGATGTGCAGAGCAGTGCTTTTAAACTGCATTTCTTAAGTGTTCCAAGTAGCCCTTGCAGCACCAAAGGCTTTTCTGTGTGATTGTAACAGAGGAGGGTGTGATGATGGTTTATAAATGTTAATGTTGTGGTCAGATTTGCTGTTCTGGAGACAATAGATCTAGATCATCATTTCTAGCCCAAATTCCCTGTTTGTTTCTAGCTCCCATTCCCATGGAGGCAGCTGCCTACACAAGTTCTTCACTAGTGTAGCATCTCCATTGCTCCCTATCTTTTAAAATTCACATCAACCCCTCTCCTCTCCCCTCCTAAAAGCCCAACAAACCCAAACAAACCAGAAACCCAAGATTACAGAGAGCCTTTACTAGAGAATACTTGGAAATATTCTGAATCACTTAATATCCAGTTGAGCAGGAACACAGGAAGAATTAAAAGGGGTGGTGGCAGGTGACTAGGGACACGAAACCTCCCTGTCTAGGATACCGCATCTGCTGGCAGCCTGCAGTCTGTGTGACTGTACATGTTTGTTACCTGTAGATGATGTAACCAGCTCAAATGAGGAGCCTCCTGTGACAGCCATGACGCTTCCAAGTGAGTCCAGGATTAACATGCACACCATAACCACATTGAAACTGTTGGAATACAGGTATGTGTGTTGAATACTGCCTATTTCTAAGGTTGTAAGAACACTTGTATTTTTTTCCCCTTTTTTTAGTCCGTATGACATATATCAACTTGTGTGCAAATCCTGCTGCATTTGTGCAATTTTCACTTCAATATGTGTGCTCAGGAATAGGTTTGAATTGCAGAGTTTTAATTATTTGTTTGTATTATCAAATATTCCACAGTAATATTCATTTTAAATCACTGAAACACTTCATACCTTCAGGTGCTTTTAGTACCTTTTAAACTTCCTTACCAATTTCCATTAAGTATCAGAACACCTTGTAGTACATGAGTTTCTCCAGTTAGTTCTTAAATGTAACCAACAACATGAGTTGTTAGGTTGGGAAGGGGGAAGAAACCCTGATATACTGAGAACTGCTGGGTGAAATGCAAAGTGCTGGTGAAGGCTGGGACGTGGCAGGGACCTTAGTGGTGAAAGGGCTGATGTGGCTTCGGTCACCACAAATGTTCAGGAGCCCCACAGTGAGTAGTTACCTGCTGTTGTGCTGGGGGTGTTTCCTTAGCTGAGAGGGGGAAACCTGTTTCATGCCAATCTTGCCATGCTTTCTGGCCCAACATGCAGCATCCGCAGGTGTGTTGAGGTAGTGACGTAGCTCAGCTCTTACTGACTTTTCTTAAGTATGGTAACAGATCAGTGCACCGATGTGAAATGATATTGTCACCCGGATGCCACATAACATGGCACAGTGGTTAGTAGCTTTCTGATTAACAGCTTTGCAAGAATTTTAAGTTGTAGATATTTCTTTATCTATTCTACTACTCATCTTCTGAAAGATTAAAATGTCTGGCTAATAAACAGGAAACGTTTGACTTGTGTTACTCAGCGAAATGCTTTCCATTGTTCAGTGAGAAACAGGCAGCTGTGATTCCTGATGAAATGTTCAATGCAGTCAGAAGCAATCCTGTCACCATGATCAACTTCAGCAAAAACCAGCTGAGTGAAGTTCCTCCAAGGTACTGTTGTGAAGGTTATTCTCTCTGTGTGGCTTTCTTTCTTACTTTTGTTCCTCAGCATCCTGTGATATTCCTCATCAGGTGTATTTACACTTCATGCTGTGCATTTGTTTGTGTACACACAGGCACACAAACAAAAGTGTAATTGAGATGCTGGATAATACACTCATGTTTCTAGTACGAGTAGCGTGCTGCGGGTCACTGATGGGCAGGAAGATGGCAGTAAAAAGAAGCTTGGTTCTACTCAGTGGTGCTTTCATTCCGTGTTGGTTTTCATCTTGCTTTGCTAAGGTGAATTGAGAGGGGTGGATGTGACTTCTCACAATAATGAAGTGCTGGTGCTTAACCACACTGGGGGATTGTTTTCTCTAGGGAGCATTTTTTTCCTATGTGAAGATAATCTGTGTGGATTCACCACTTCATTATCATAGAACCATAGAATGGTTTGGGTTGGAAGGGAACTTAATGCTCCTCCAGCTCCAACCCCTGCCACAGGCAGGGACACCTTCCACTAGAGCAGCTTGCTCCAAGCCCCTGTGTCCAACCTGGCCTTGAACACTGCCAGGGATGGGGCAGCCACAGCTTCTCTGGGCACCCTGTGCCAGCGCCTCAGCACCCTCCCAGGGAAGAGCTTTTGCCTAAAAGCTTATCTCAACCTCCCTTGTTTCAGTTTGAACCCATCACCCCTTGTCCTATTGTTACTATCTCTAATGAAGAGTCCCTTTCCAGAATCCTTGTAGCCCCCTTCAGACACTGGAAGCTGCTCTGAGGTGTCTACGCAGCTTCTCCAGGCTGAACCGCTCCAATGTTCTCAGCCTGTCTTGATATGGGAGGTGCTCCAGCCCCTGATCATTCTTGTGGTCTTCTCTGGACTTGCTCCAACGGCCCATGTCCTTCTTCCATTGAGGACACCAGAAATGCAGATAGTGCTGCAAGTGGGGTTTGATTGGTCTTACTGAGCAATAACTGTACTGTACCTGGGGTTCTATTTAAATTCAGTTTCTTCAGGAAGTGTAATTGTTTGGTTGTTTTTTTTAAGGAAGCATGAACAGTTTCCATGCCTCTCCTTGTTAGGTTTGTGTCCCATCACACAGCATTTGATGTTACTGCACTTGTTATGTCATCACAGTCAGGGAAAAGGTTTCTCTTGGCACAAATGGGAATAAATAGCATTTTTGTTTATGGAGGAAGGTTACTTCATCTCTGGTGGCCCAAGAAAATCATGAAAACTTTTTTTAGGCTAGCAACACATTTGTGGGTGGAACTGATTTCCATTCTTGGACACAAGCGTGCTGCACATTTAACCTTTAGCACATAGAACTTGAAGAGATGCGATCTCTTTCTCATAGTTAAAACTCTTTTTTCAGTTCAATTTCTAGAATCAATTTAGTGAGGTGGTGCTTGTGCATCCCACACTTTTCCCTGTGCTGGAGGCTGTTGTGTTCACTGGGGTGGGTGTGGGTGTGCAGCTGCTGGGTGCCAGAGAATTCAGTGGCATCCAGGTGGGAGAGATGAGTATTTTCTCATTTAATTATCTTTTGGGTTTAGCGCTAAAGTAGAGGTTGTTACAGGGATTCAGCAGCTAACTTTTGGATCTGTTAAATACTGTACACCAAAGCATCTGAAAATACCTTTTTACAAGAAGCAGCAAATGCTGTTTCCTCGGATTTGTAATGGCAGAGGGGTGGAACAGAATGACCTAGGTGTTTTCTAAGGTCCCTTCCAACCCAAACCATTCTATGCTTCTAAAAGAACAATCTCCTTTTGTTTGACTGCTGAAGAGCATGGGTTAAAACACTTCCAGGGCAGCAGATGGCAGTGATGGTCATCTCTGCCATGGCTTCTGCAGTACCTCTCAGCTGCAATGAAGTGAGTAGTTTTTTGTAATAAAATTTGCTCTGTTTATCACTGAGAGAAAATTTACCATTCTGATAGCTTCAGATGAGCTCTGTCTTCACATCAGGTGAAGGCTCCAGGACAGGCAGCCTTCACAGGTGAAGTTTCCATTGTCTTTGCTCAGAATTGTTTCTGAAATGTCAGGAAGCACAGAGTGTCCTGGAGTTGTAGAATACCTCAGGGTTTTGTTTTCTTTTTGGTAACTTAGACAATAGAATGCAAACCTGATCTTACATAATAAAACATACTTATATTTGGTTTCAGGATTGTGGAGCTGAAAGACTCAGTTTGTGATGTCAGCCTGGCCTTCAATAAAATCTCCTCCATTTCCCCCGAGCTTTGCATGCTCCATAAATTGACACATTTGGATATCAGGTTTGTGACGTGTGTTGGACTTCCTTTCTGGGTAACTCATTTTCATGCCTGTTTAAACCACCATCTGTTATAGCAGTACTGAAATAATTCTTCATATCCCAAACTGCCTCCACGGCATTGGGTGCCTGGCAGATCAGAAGCAGCAAGTGGCCTAGATTTAGGCATCGGTTAAAGAAAACCGCACAACCTGAGTGGACAAGCTCTGAGCCTTGCTGTGATGAAAGGTCTTGCTTCAGTCATTGGAAGGTTCTCAGAGATGTGAAGCTGCTATTTAAAAACAGCCCCCACGACCCCACAAAAGAAACCCACACCAGGAAATCCTGGAGGGCAGCTGGGAAGTAGAACAGTGATGGTACAAAGCTTGTCATGCTGGCTGTGGGTACTTTGTTTGCAAGAGAGAGTTACTGTCATTTTACCTTCTAACTCCTGAGAAATGCTCACTGCATTTGTGCAGACACCAGGATTAGCTCATTGGTGTTTGTTTACCTTTGGTGTTTCACAAAGCACAGTTGCAGAGACAGGCATTTGCTTTGGCCTGATTTAAAGTATCCTGCCTGTGCCTGGAGAGAGTGAGGGGCCACCAAGACAAAGGGACTGGAGCATCTGCTACAAGGAGAGTCTTAAGTCTCAGAATTTAGGTCTAAGTTTGGGCATCTTTTAGTGAGTGGTCTTTATTGTCCTGGAATGGCTCTTTATGTCAAACTCAGGACAGACCTTCTTTATCCTAACAAACCCCTTGTATTTAAGAAGCTTCCAAATGGCTTCCTGCTGTGGAAAACACCATGGTAACCATAGCCAGAAATTGCTACAGCATTTTTAAGTGGTTTAGTTATCCTGCTGCTTCACTTTGATACCAGGACCTGCACAGTTTCATCAACTGTCCTCTGAACCCCCAGAGCTGACTTTCCAGGCAGGTTTGTGGAGCTGTTTGTTAGATGCTTTGCAATACTTGGGAATATTTAGAGGATAGACTTTGCATCTCCTATGACAGGAATGGAAATGCAAACCTGGCTTGCGTTAGCCAGGCATGGTCTTAACACCTTTATGAAGCAGTTAATTGGCGTAAGACCCTATGGTGGCACTGATGAATACACACATTCTGTCTTGGTGGATTCTTAACTAAAACTTTGTAGAAGTTAGTGATTATTGTTTGTCCTCATTTGATACACAGAAATAATTTCTTGACATCTCTACCTGAGGCGATGGAGGCACTGACAAGACTGCAAATAATAAATCTTTCTTTCAATAGGTGAGAACTATTTATATGTTTTTTAATATAATAACCAAAATAAGTGGGCTGAATTGAATATGATTTTCCTGTGATGTGAGGGGGCACTTGATCAGTTGGCTGTGGGGTTAAAACTGATGCAGTGACTCTGTTTCTCTACACAATGGATAGTGTAGTTTTGGAACTTTCTGCCACATAAGTTTTGGACCTGGCTAAAAAAGGAATTAAAGAATCTTCTGATCAGTGCATCCCACCACAGACCTCAACTGGACTGCTCTTTGGCAGCCAGAGTACAGCAGGACCCTGGGATGGAGGAACAGGAGGGGAATGGGCTGCAGGAAGCAGATGAGTGGTGCCCTGGAGAGCATCTGCTCTCACTGCTGCTGCCCAGGCAGGGTTAGGCTGGAGCCCTCTGCCCCTGCCCCAGCAGGATGGAGGGATCTGACTGTTCTCCTGGTGGTGGTACACCCCTGGGTCGTGTTCTGTGGGACACACCAGCCTTACTCAGTGACCACGGTTGGCCTGTGACACCGTTAGAGGTGCTGAGCTGCCACTGCACACATTTCGGTGACCTCTTTCTCTGTGTGCCAGCTAAGATAATGAATGCTGTCTCCTTTCAGAGCAACCTTAACCATTTCCTTAAACAGCTAAAGCTTCAATGCTGTCTGATTTTAAAGGCTGCTAATATTTTTAATGCCCTACTTCTGATTTTGATTGTTTTGCCTTCTGCTTCTTGAAGACTTAAAGTATTTCCCAGTGTCCTTTATCGCATCCCAGCACTGGAGACGATCCTGCTGGCTAACAATCAGGTTGGGGCCATAGACCCTCTGCAGCTACAGAAGATGGACAAGCTGGGAACACTGGACCTTCAGAATAATGACCTGCTTCAGGTGCCACCAGAGCTTGGAAACTGTGAAACGCTGAGGTGTGTTCTGTAGGTGATGACATGGTTTAGGAAACAGGTTCTGACCCATTTGTTCAGGGCATGTGTTGTCAGAGGAAAAAGCACTGATTGGCAGTGTATTATTGTGTAGGTCTCAGTGCACAAAAAGGGTCTCTCTTATCACTTGTAAACCAGTGTAGTTGCTTCCATGTTTATTCAATTGGGGGGGGGAGTGTCATGATTTTTATGACAATGGAAAGAGTGTGTTGGTCTGTGGAAATTTCATGTTAGAGCCTAAGCTGGTTATGTACAAACACACTGGCGGTGCACCTATAGACCAGCCAGGCAGGTAGCTGCTGTACTGTCAGCCTGTACGTTTAGCTCTGTGTATAACTTGGTGTAAGAGGCAGGATGATAGCCTCTGAATAACATATGATGAGTCATGACTCTGGATGTCCCTGCATAATACACCTCAAAGATGCCCGGTGTAAGCAGTCTGTCTTGTCAAAAACAACACATTCCTGGTTCTTGGGGTTTCCCCCTTTAAGGACACTGTCCAGAGAGACTTCAGGTACGTCTCAAGGGAGACCTTATAGCAGCTCCCAGTGCTTAAAGGAACCAACAAGAAAGCTGGAGAGGGACTTTGGACAAAGGGCCTGTGGGGACAGGACAAGGGGAATGGCTTCAACCTGCCCGAGGGGAGTTTGAGATGATTAGTGTGAACAAGGGAAGCAGGAATTAAAATTCTTCTTACAGAAGAGGAATGAAGAATTTCAGATCCGTGTGGAGTGTGTGACCGTGTTGGTACAAGCAGTAGCTGGGTTTCCCTCTGTCGTTCCAGGACACTCCTGCTGGAGGGCAATCCTTTCCGCACGCCACGGGCAGCCATCCTGGCCAAAGGAACGGCCGCCGTGCTGGAGTACCTGCGGAGCCGCATTCCCACCTGATGCACCAGCACAGGCCCTGGCCAGCCTGGGCCATCCCAGTGCAAGTGAAGCACTGCCCTATCCGACCCCAAATGCCGTGGGGTTTTCCTGCCTTCTTCCTCCTCCGTCAACTCCCTGTTACCCTGCCTGTGCCGGGAAGCGTTTGTAGCAGGAACTGTCTATGAACTGTTTTCTCCTCGAGCTGCATGTTTCAGGAGTGCATTTTAAAGTACTGCACCACACGTTTACACTTTTTGTGATAAAGGATGCCACTGCGAGCTGCCTTCAGTAATGTGACAATTTTTTTCTACAATCAAGCTGATTTTTAAATGGAATTGTCAACATCAAAGTAGTTGAACAAAAGCCATAAGTAACCACTTTGCTTTTGTATGCCTGTTTTATAACCTCCCCCAAGGTATTTACTCTCTCTCTCCACTGCTGCCTCAGTGGTGAGTCTGTATGTGATAAAGGGCTTCAGCCCTGCAGCCGTGCAATGAGCTGTGCAATGTATGAGGTGTGCTGTGAGCTGTGTGTGTCACACTTGAACATAGACAGACTGTGGTCAAAGGTGGTAGCTGCACTGAACAATAAACACTCCCTGGTGGCTGTTTGGTTTGGTTGAATTTGACCTTAGAAGCTGTGTAGCTGGTAATGTTCAGATACTTTCATTTTCTGTTTAAATGTGCTTCCATGTCCTGAAAGCAATACCTTTAGTGGGATGTTAGTAATGGCAGTGGGAGGGCTGCTTGTTCTGGGACAGCAGATCCATTGCTTCTCCATCGGGCAGCTCCAGGTGGATGAAGGGGAAGAGGCAGCAGGTACCAGAGGGGCTGGGTTGTTTCTCAGGCTGAGCTCACCAAGGGGGAACAGCCGCCTGTCCCATGGCTGTGTTGTCCTGTGTCAGGTGTAGATGCCAAGGTACACTTGAGCAGCATCACCTCTGTCTTCCCAGTACTGCCCTGTGTTTAATGCTGCCCCTATGGATGACTACTACTTCTAACTGCAAGCTGCTGACTTCTGTGCAATGAAGAACAAGTGCTAAGCTTTAGAAGCAGAAGTACACCTCACTTCTCTCTTTAGCTGTATGAAGGCTGAAGGGCTGATGTGGAATGGAGATCCTGTCTGTGGTACGTGTTTATAAGGGAAAAATGCAGGTTATGGAAGCATTTTCCTTTCTCCACCCAACCTCTCTATAATGGCAGAATTAATGTGATTCAGCATTAAACTTTACAGGTTTTGGATGTGTTCAGAGGTAACATAAAATACAGTGACCTGATCCTCAGGTTTAACAGCACCTCTCAGTGAGAGAGGGGGTCTGATGTACCTTGTGCACGGCTACACCGACGGTGGCTGGTGGAGATGGACCAGATCAGGCCAGCATGGCTGGAGCCAGAGACCTGCAGCAGGTACTGACCTACTCCAGAAGGCGAGGGGCTGGGAACAGCTGCAGAGAGTAAACAGGAAGGAGTTTCCTGTGAGAAATACCCACTAGTGTTTGTTGAGTGCAGAAGGAATGATGGTGGGTTTGAGCTCAGACATGTCAGGAGATACTCTCTGGTTACCTGGGGGATGGAACTGCTGCTGCTCTCCCACCTTCACTCCTCTCTTGTTCTCCCATCTCTCCTACAGCATTTGTATCTACAGAGCAGTGAATGCTGAGCTGTTCCACACACACGTGCAGCCGCCCCCTCTTCATATCTGATGTCTCACCGGCAGCTATGACTGACCGAGGGGAGCTGCTCCATTTCCAAGGCTCTGGTAATTGCAGAGTCTCTCCCTCAGCCTCCACTCTGTTTGCTGGTGGATGAGGCTGAGGGAGAAGGCACGGGGCTGCCATGGGATGGGTCACCACCAGACAGCTCGCTCCCAACAGCCTTCTCTGAGAGCCCGGCTCCCTTCCAGCAGTAAAAGATGACAAACTTAATTACAATAAGGTGACATTTTTATTATTTATACAATAAAGAGACTTTTTAATGTTATTCAAAACACTTCTTTAAATACTGAAAAAGTTGGGTACACCAAAGCCGAAAAATGGCTCTGCTATACACTGCACAGCATTGGTTTAGTCCCTGTAGTTGTTCTATGTACAGCAGCATCTGCAAAATGCAATCGAAACACAATATGCACCTTACGGGGGGTGTCATACATGGAGGGGGGGACGGGGTGGATACAACCGGCGTGTGCAAATTAACCCACCAGAGAAGTGATTGCACTGATCAAGAGAGTTAAAATAGAGTTCTGAAGTACCTTTTTGCACATAAAATGAAGCAGCTTTTCAAGTTCAGTAAGTCTTTATACTGCAAAAAACATTAAGTACATTCACAATCTATGTTAGTAAAGTAGTAAATATTTCTTCATTCAGCCTTATTTACATTAATACTGTAATTAAACTGAAAAGTACAGTTAGTCATTTGTAATATAGCAATCTTTGAACACATACAAAAATGACCATTTTCTGTATATAATTTAAGCTCAAAATCACAATTATCTCAAAATATTAATTACAATACAGCCATCTCCATCATAATTAAACATGTCTTTTATAAAATGGTAAAATCTTTAACAAAGTAAGCTGTTGGCTACAGTACTCACAAGTAGAAAACTGAACCGATGGGAGCGTCTGCTCTGCGGGGGGGGGCGAAGCTGCCTGCACCAGCCCAGCGGCTGCGGGGCCCCGGGGGGACACTGGGGACCCCTTGTGTGCCACGGGGCTGGGGCTGGGCAGTGGGAATGCTGAACGCAATGCAATGGTGGCACTTGCTTCCAGCCCACTCGCTGGAACTGCCCGGGGAGAGGATTGGCAAAAAAGCTTTCTTTTTAAACCCTTTTTTAATGGTTTTAATAGAAACTGCTCCTGACATTTGCTTTTCCTGCTGCTGCCACCCACCTGTGCCCCAGCCTGGCCTCTGGGAGCCGCATGGCTTGTGCCCACCGTCACCAAACGTGTTCAAACCAAAACCAAACCAAACCATCAGTTAATCCGTATCCTATCCAAACTACTGGCCTGAAAGTTGTATCATCGTGTTGTATTCACACTGGGAATAAAGCCTCAAATCCGACTGCCTGGAAATGGAATCATATTGTCTTTGTGCGCTCGCTTGAAGTTCAGGTTCTGATGGGAGAAGACCGGGGAAGAGCACTGGGGTGGGATGTGGAGGTGGAAGGGAGCTCAGCTGCAGGGAACGCTTCATTTTTGGCAATCCTAGTGTGGAATCCAGCAGCCTCAGCCCCCACAGCCCCCAACCTGCGCCTCTGGGGCTCTGGGGAGATGGGTACTCATGTCAAATCCTGGTTCTGCTTTTACAGGGCTCACCGGTGGTGGGATGGGGAGCACTGTGGTGGAACACAGCACCCCACATCAGCCCAGCCTGCAAGAGCCCGGCTCCAACCCCGCTCCATTAGAGGTCAGTCCACCCGATAAATATCCCCAACAGCCCCTTGTTCAGGCACTGACCCCACTCCTCTGGAGAGCAGAGCCTGCTCCTGAGCAGGCCAAAATGCCTGGGGTTCCATTTAACACTGACTTTGCATTTACTGTTGCATATATCTCCATCAGATATATACATATATACACCCATAGCTATAAATCAGCGCTTTTGAGTTGCTCAAGGTAACTAAGTGCTATATTACAAGCCAGAGAGCTTTAACCAGGGAAAGGCTTTACATTCCAAGTGCTGACTAGCAACAGCAAACCAATCTCCTGAACATTTCATACTAATTTCAGTTGGAGTTTTTGCTCCTGCGGGTTAGTGGTGGTCTGTAACATCAGTGACTGCACTTTTCAGGTGTCCAGGGCTTCTCATTCCTGCTCAGATAAAGACCACACCGGGAAAACCTGAGCCAGCTTCCAGGCTGAGCATCCCTAGTGCAGCCCTGGAATGGCTGATTGCTGTCCTGGGTGCACTGTGTGCCCAGCACCGGGAACGTGGCCCTCAGCTTTACTCTCAGCTGCCCCCTGCACCTCAGCTTTGTCCCTCCTCCACCAGGTACCTGCACCAGGATGCTGCCGGGCGTGTCGCTGGCTGGCAGAGCCTGTCCTCACCTCGGGAGCTGGCATAGTGCCGTGAAACACCGATACAGACATGGACGTGCTAAAAAATACCTTGGAAAACCCCAAAACCAATCTGAAGATGTTAAATGATCACTATTATGAACAACTGGCTTCTAAGTATGACAGTTCATCAATGCCCGGGTAAAAACTGCAAGCTGGGAATGGGAAAACAGGTAAATTAAGACTGGAGAGTCCTGTGGGCTTCCCATGGTCTGAGCTTCCCCTTTGTCTCGAAATAAGCAGCTTTTTTTTTTTCCTTTTCCTCTTTTCTTCCTTTCTTCTTTCCCCTTAGAAGCTGCCTTCCAACAAGGCAGCAGAAAAGTAAAGGCTTTCCTGCCAGTCTGTGCTGGGTCCCACTGTGTGTTATGGGGAGGAACCGGAGCGGTGGCACCGACCACTGAACTCCTTAAAACCTGTTGTAAAATGAGCATATGGGAATAACCTTGCAGGCTTCCTTCTGTAAGCTAGCCCTTCCCTGAGGATCATTAGTTAAATAAGTGTTTATTGCATGGAAAAATCTAAAAAGCACAAAGCAGGGGAAGCATCTGCCTCTTGTGGCCGTGCTTGCCTGGGTCTGAATCCATTCACATGCACAGAAGTGAACCCACACATGGAATTCACCTCAGGGGGAGTGTCACTGCCTCCACGCTTGCCATATAATCACATTTAGTAAATAAAATAACATAAAATATCATCATCATGTGCAAAGCACACACATAACCTGGTACCTGACCTGCAAACGGGGCTGCAGGTGATCGTGGCTGGGATGTTACAGGAGACCTGCCAGGGAAGACAAGAGGTGCAGGCTGTATTTTGAAGGCTCATTGGAAAGCTCCTAAGTAGTCCATTAAGTAATGTTGATTGCTCACAATACTACTGCTAGCTAAACAGTTCAGCCCATCCGAATAGAAATAATGCCAGCAAGAATGCATTTGGTATTTTGGGGCAGTAGGGTTGGTGTTAAAGCTTCACTATGGTATGTTTGAGAGTCCAAACGTCCCCCAGCCACCCTCATGAGCTGGTGGCAGGTTGGACCAAGTTAGGGACCGGAACATGACATTCCACTGCACTAACCTGGCTTCGTTGTATTTCATTATAACCCATTAAGGAAAGCACTTAGCAGCCCTGGAACACGGACCTGCACACAGCCTGACTGGTGATGCCAACCGTGCTTTGGGTCTGATGAACTTGGTGTGCAGGAAGACAACGGAGCACAAACTGGCACCAACAAGTGGCTGCGTGTGGGGGCACAGTCACAAGAGTGATTTTCCACATGAAAAGCCAAAGGCAGCTCCAGAGAGGGATTTAGGTGCAAAAATACTCAGGTAGGGACCTAATTCCCATTCAACATAATTACAAGCTGCGCAGGTGTCTACAGTTTCCTGAACATGATGTTGAATAAATTCTTATGTTTTCTAAAGGGCAATGGCGACTCAGGAATGGAAATTTTGGCCTCGGAAATAGCAGGGGAATTAAAGAAATTTTGGATGGGCTCAGCCAGAGCCGGTGTGACCTGATGGCACGTTAGGAAATCACATCCATGCGACAGGAAACCGAAAGCTGGAAAAATGGAGCAAGCAACAATCCAGCCCCAGCTCTTGAGAATCCAGCGAGCTCTTTCAGCTGGTGGCATCAAGAAGGTTTTCATTTACTGATAAGTATTAATTAACTGGTGTTCTGAATATCATAACATAACTTCTCCAAACTGGAAAACTTAGGATAAGCTTTGGCTGTAGCTCAGTGGCACCTGCTGGTGTCTGGCAGTGCCAGCAGCACCATGGTGCTGTCACTTGGAGCACTTGCTTGGATGAGGGCAGATTCACATGAGGTGGGCTTGGAATTTATGTTTCATTAATATTTATACATATAAACTTAATTTCTCCCATTGATTGAGGAGAAGGAGGGAGATACAAGATGAAGGAGGGAGGAGCTGTCGCTGCCCCATCCCTGGCAGTGCTCAAGGCCAGGTTGGAGCCCTGGGGGCTTGGAGCAAGCTGCTCTAGTGGAAGGGGTCCCTGCCCGTGGCAGGGGTTGGAACTGGAGGAGCTTTAAGGTCCTTGCAACATGAAAAAAAATCACCCAGATCTGGTGCTTCCTAACAGCATTAGGGGATGGTTCCTGCTGCACCGTTTTACTGCCTAACCTGTGATTTACTTTTTGTGTGTGGGATCTTTGTCTCCTCTCCCATGTGCACACGTGGTCACAACCACCACCCTCTCCCAGCACCAAGTGACTGCCAGGTCCCAGTAGCTGCAGCAGTTTTCCTTTCTCCCAGTTTACCTTGATATGGGCATAAGCCCTTGGCACACCAACCTGCCTGCGTAGAAGCTGCTGGTGCAGGTGTGCTCCAGTGGTGGCAGGGACTCATTGGCTGGTAGGAATGCTGATGGCACCTTGCGCTGCTCAGTCCTTCCCCCCGCTGCACCCAGCGTGCAGCTGGGCTGCCCTGGCTGCAGTTACACCAGGGTGCAGCAGCCAGGGGCTGCATGTCACGGCCCTCTTTAATCTGAACAGAATTACCCTGGTCAGCATGTGCCTGATGGGGAGCAGGAAGGGTGAGAATTCTGGAGGCTCTTGCAAGCAGCAAAGTGCAGTGTTCTGGCCATGTCCTCATGCTAGAGCTACACTCCTCTGCCTTGAGCTTCTAACCCAGGTGAAAAAGATAGATGTAAGGGAGCCTGGCCCTCCCAGAGCATGCTCTGGCTCTCCGTTCAGGCCAGTGTGAGCGGTGCCATCAGGTCAGAGGGAGCTGGATCCCCATTTCCTACGTTTCTCACATTTCTCCATCTTGCCGTTGGTTACAGACACGACGGATGCCTGCGACAGCAGCAGTTCTGTGCTGTCAGGATGCTCTGTTGGGACAGCTCTGGGATATGGACGTGAAGGGTTTTCCAGCTTCACACTCGCATTGGGAAGCTTTCCCCAGGCCAGGCCAGCATCACCCCCGGGACTGAACCTGCTCCCCCTGAGCCACATTACTCAACTGAAAGAACATACAAAGGTTGAAGCCTCCCTGACAGTGACACAGCGACCGGGGCGAGCACGGCTGGACCAGCGTGAAAACACAGAACAGGGTAAGACTGGGAGGCACAGGGAATGGAACTAAAGAGCCTGTCATTAAATTAAACCCTGAAATAATAAAATCAGCAGCAACAAAAGGTGCCTTTACTGCCACCCATCACAACCTTCTTCCGTTTCTGACCATACCTGCCTGAACTCATTGCTCGTCCACCGAGTGTGTTCCCATGGGATCAACTAAAAGTGTCAAACGACAGAAGTTAACCAATTTCATCTCAGTTCTTTGTGTAGGTCCCAGAGTCGAGTGTAATTTATTGAGTATCTCACCCTGTGTAGTGACATTGTTACTAATTCATATGGAGCCAGCTATACACACTGCATATGTACAGGTATTTTCATAAGGCATATAATATCTTTGCATTGAAAATAAATGAACATTAGTAAATTTAATTTAATATATACTTTCTTTGAGGTGTTTATGAAAATATTTTTTCTCTCTATTTTTGTATGTGACATGATAGAAATATTTCATGGGAAGTACAGGTTAATATATTTTATCTTTATAAAGGCATATACAACTTTGAGGCAGTGTTTCTGATGGACAGCAGAATTCCTAAAGAACTTGTATGTGCTTCTGTGTTTTGAAATCATATGAAATTGACTTTAAGAAGTAACTGGATTAAAAAAACGCACCAATGCACAGCCAGAGGCTGACAAGTAAAACTAATACGTAGCCACATGAACAATATATTTATATAGTTAATATATTTTTTCAAGATGATTGGTACTAACATAGAGTATTTTACATTTGGCACTACTGTTTGCCATTGGTCCAGCAATTGGCAAAAAAATTTGTTTCCTATGTATAAATCTGTTTGAACATTAGATCTGGCTAGACATATTTACTATTTATAAAAAAATAGTTAGACAGTAAGCTCACGTTGAATAACTAGGTCTACTGTGTTCTGGAAACTCTTCAGGAGTAACACAGCCTTCTCGTGTTCCATATGTACAAAACTGTGTCCGTTTGCCTGCAAGACAAACACAAGGAGAGGAGAAGTCAAAGGACGTTCTATTTAGCATCGTCATTTGGGGGGAGCAAAGGGGTATGTGGAGATTAAAACCAAAGCTACAATAACTAATGATCATACGATGGTTTCCTGCACACAAGAGTCGGATTGTGCCCTTAAGAGAACATCTCTCTCTCTCATCCTTCATTGGACAGATGCTGCACCCCTGCTTAAAGCCTCAGGGACGCTTCCCAGCTCAGTGACTCTTCAACATTCCACATATTTTCTGAAGGAGCAATGACCCTGGATGTGCGAGGTTCGAACGCTGCGAAGCCCAAAGGAGGTTAATGCCACCAGAACATGTAGCTGAGTGGAAAGGCAGGTTCCAGCTGAGACACGCTGCCTATACAGAGTGGAGAATGCACTCAACTGTTCCGGTTCTGTGCTGATTCCCTCCCCAAAGACAGCAGGAGAAACCTTCAACTATTACAGACACTACAGCCCTATGGAAGAACTATTGCAGAAGATGCTTTTTGCACACACCCAGACCACTACACATGGGCATCCTGGCCACCACACAACTGTACTACACCCTACAACCCATGGAAGACACTTCCCAAGCCCCCAGCCCACCATCAGCATAAGCAGCACAAAGTGGCTGCAGAGCCCTGCTGGAGCCAAGATCCTCCCCCTGGCGCAGGGGCTGCAGAAAGGATACCCCGTGGCCTCTCACTGCATTAAAGGATAAAGCTCCAAGAAACAGGAATACAGATTTGAGGCAGGAAGAGTTCCAGACGTTCACTCGTGTGCCCAAAGTAGGCAGTCATTGGCATTCAGTTGGAGGTCATCTCAGGCTCTGGTGTCATTCAGAGACACTGAAGTTTCCGAGTGTTCGCCACACAGCTCACTGGGATCTGCACTGCTCATTCAGAAATAGAAACGGAAATCAAAGAAGCTGCAGACAGCCTAAGGCCAGGCAGCTCTGCCCTTGTCCCTTCTCCTTGTCAAGCTGCACAGTGAGGGGTGTGGGAAAACCTTGTGCAAGCTCAGCTTTAGCTAACAGAGAAGCCTCATTTCCACAAGAAAAGCTTCTGGGGGAAGCAGGCTGTAGGAGGCAGACATCCAAACACACCGCAGCGGTCCGCAGGCAGGGGGATTTGTGATTTACCAGATAAATAAATGGTAACTGGAATAAATGGTCACTCCTGCTGGGGTCTCACATTCCCCACAAAATACATCATGAAATCCCCATCTATTGTTACACATTGAGTTATCCCATCCCTGGCAGTGCTCAAGGCCAGGTTGGACACAGGGGCTTGGAGCAAGCTGCTCTAGTGGAAGGGGTCCCTGCCTGTGGCAGGGGTTGGAGCTGGAGGAGCTTTAAGTCCCTTCAACCCAAACCAGGCTGGGATCCCGTGATTATTTAGTTCTAATTCTTAGGCAGGAAGAATGGATTGTAGCTGAACATGGAGCCACCATAACAAGATTTCTGAGAACTGAAGGGCAGCCTTTAACACAGGGCGGCAGAACTGCACGACATGGCTGAGAGCTGCTCTCTCCTTGCTGGCAGCCCCAGCAGCCATGCAGCCATGTTCCTCCTTGAAAGTCATTACTCAACCTGCTGCTAATTCAATAGCAGCAAACCAATATTTACTTATCAAATAAATAACTGAAGAGCTTATGGCACAGGAGGGGAAGACACAACAATTTTGCTCCCCCAGGATCCCAGTGGGACCGTGAGCTCCTGGATTTCTACTGACAAGAACATTCTCCCTGCAGAATAGCACACAGATGCTTGTCTCTCAGAAACAGGCTTTGGGCAAAACTGTGCTTACAGATGTCAGTTTCTCATGGGTAAGTCCAGCCAGGGAATGTCAAGCCTTTTACTTTTTGAATCTTCCTTCCCTCGTCTACCAAAACTGCATGGGGAGACACGTAACTGCACGACAGAAACATCACTGCTTCTCCTGACAGCATCCTGCAAAGCAGAGTCCTTCATGTGAGTGTTTGGGGAATTCCCCCTTGCAGCCCTGGGCTGGTAATACCTGTCCATATTTTACCTACACCCTGAGTAAATGGAATGCAACGTGTGGGAGCACAAAAGGGGCACAGACATGGCGGTGTTCCAGTGACTGTGACATCGGGGATACTAGCCACGGAGACACACAAATGCACTGGCCAGGAACCTGGTGGGAAAGGGTCAGACAGACATAGTGGGAGAGAGAGTCCGTAGGATGAAGATCTGTATGACGGGAGAAGCAGAGCAGGGGGCAGACTGCATGAAGATGGGGTCTGAGGCTGAGGAAACACAGGGAGATGGTGCCTCTGAGTCCCAGCAGAAACTGGGACTCGTAACACAGAGCCCTGGTCTCTGGTAGGGGATGGCCTCATGAGATAAAAACAGAGGTGATGGCAATGGTGGAAAACTGTGGTGAAGAGATGCCACTGAGTATTACTAATTTCAAGCTCTTGCTGCCCAAGGAACGGGATACATTCACAGCTAAAGGCACCGCTTGTATTTGAGAAGTAAAATATCTTCATCACAGGTATGGCTTTTGTCTGTTAATTCCTCCATGAGATTAATGGCCCTTTTACTTGCCACAATATAAATCAACACCTGGTAATAGGCATTATGCATGGGCAGAAGGAATTGCAAATAAAAGGAAAACGCTCTTGCCAGAGCACCTGGAATGACGGTGATGAATGAGGAGCTGCGAGCTGATGAGAGGGACTGAGAGTGCAAAGTCAAACTCCGTAAGTGTAAGGGATGAATAAATCAGGAGAGTGAGATCTGCTCCCCCCAGACCATACAGCAGTACCTTAAATAAGCATATGTAAATGCTCCTGGTTTAGGAACACATGCTGAGACATGAGAAATCCCAGCTCCTGATGGCCTGTGTCCATCAGAAGCCACCCTCTCACCTTATTTGCCTGTTGCTTTTTAATATCTTTTAGCATATTTTTGCTTCTGTTTCTAAGCTCACCTTTCAATATAGCACCATCTCCAGCTAACTTTGAACTTCATTTAGCTTTGTTATTTTCTCTATCTCCCAGGTTTTGAGCATCCTGGCAAACATGAGTTGCCTATTGCAGGGCTCAGAGCTGGTCATTCCTGCAGTGCCCCTGCTGGGTAGGAGGGAGCGAAGGAGGGAGAGGCACAGGAGGAGGGAGAGAGGCTACTGAAGATGTTTTCTCTACAGCCAGCCATTGATTTCAGTGAATGAGGAGCTTTGAGAGGTGTGTGCAGGAATAGCCTGTCTTTCTCTTTAAAAAGCTCACTGGAATACAGGAAACATTTGTTACAAACAACAGAACAAAAAGTGGAGACTTCTCTGTAAATCCCACAGCCGCTTCCATGATCCAGCAGTGGATCCTTCCCCTGCAAGTGCGTTCACAAATGCTCAGGCAGCAAGAGAGAGGCAAACACACTGCCAGTTACTGTTCTGTCAAAACCAGTCAATACATTGCCAATACAGTCAATTGCCAACATAGTCAAAACGTGAATGTAGAGCCCCCTACACCAGTGCAAAGGTCAAAACTGGAGACACGTCCTGCTCTGTCACAGATCCTGCTTGTGACACTGCCCAAGAAACTCCTCTTTCCCTGCACCTTCTTCTAAGTCGTGCCACCTGGACCAGTCCTGTGCCTCTTTTTCACACCCTCAGTTTCTTCCAAACAGCTTTATTCCTTCTGAGAGAAGCCTTCAAAAGCACTGTAACGCTGTTAAAATCAGCGTTAAAGTACCAAGGTAACAAAACCAGTGGTTAACTTGTCCTGAAAGCCACGTCATTGTACTTGTAAGATGCAAAGACTGAGGTCATTGACAAAGCTTGATTTAAATCCATCCCTACCTGGAGGATCTTGTCGCCAGGCTGGAGCAGGCTGGATGCTGGTCCGTCAGGCTGAACCCTAGTAACAAAGATACCCTATAAGTCAGAAGTAACAGAGGTTAGGATGCTATCACCAAGAACTACTTCCCAAAATACAGGTGTCTCCCTAACTGCTGTCTGGGGCTTTACATATTCTGTCAGTGTTCTAAACATGAAACTCTACTAAATCTGTTCATAATCAAATACGAGGATGGGTTTGTAGCAGCTCTTTGTGACCGTCAGCGAGTTATCACCTGAGAGGGGCTTTGGCCAAGGGCCTGTAGGGACAGGCCAAGGGGAATGGCTTTAACCTGCCCGAGGGGAGACTGAGATGAGCTCTTAGGCAGAAGCTCTTCCCTGTGAGGGTGCTGAGGCGCTGGCACAGGGTGCCCAGAGAAGCTGTGGCTGCCCCATCCCTGGCAGTGTTCAAGGCCAGGTTGGACACAGGGGCTTGGAGCAAGCTGCTCTAGTGGAAGGGGTCCCTGCCCGTGATGAGGGGCTGGAGCTGGATGAGCTCTAAGCTCCCTTCTGACACATCTACCATTTGAAACTAAGATTCCGCATCACAAAGCAATGTCCGATATGAACAGGGCAAGAGTAACAGGGTTATCAGGAGGATAATTAAAATGGAGCAAGCATTAATTAACAGAATGATAAGGTACCATAATCTATACAGGAATATGTGCTTAATTTGCTTAAAAAAAGTTTAAAATATTTTCTAAAATCCAATCTTACATTCAGCCCTTGAGATACTCAGTGCAATGCTCTGCAGGACTGTCAGTCCAAGGTCTGAGCCATGAATGACTTTGAATGGGGTAAAATTATGAAGTGATAAAAGATATTTCTAGATTAGTTTTTTCAGTATTTCAGTAAAATACGTTAATAAAATCCCAAATCAAAGAATGAGTTCCTCAGTGGTGAACATATTTGAAGTGTTCCCCCCGCAGCTCAGGCAGCCCTGCACTTGTGCATCCTCCTCAGGGTCCCTCTGCTGTGCTCATCCTGCTGCAATGTCTCAGAGTAACAGCATATAAAACCCTTTATCATTATTAATTTCCTCAACATAACCACCCCATCACTCCCTTAGTGTACAGATCTGCATTTCTGCTATGGGTAAAATGAAGCTCACCTACAGGTGTTGATGCACTGAGCATGTTACTGGTGCAGGCACATTCGCAAGGGGATACAGACTCTGCTTTAGTAATTTCAGGCAAGTGATTGATAGACAGTGGAAGCACAGCTTGAGTCAAACATTGTACAGTAAAGAGACAGTGATGTTATAAAGTGTTAATTCTAGTTTGCAGCCTCAAAGGAGGACACAAAAACGAGTGTTTTAGGGGAGAACTGTTAAAATACCCAATAGTTGCGTATGTTAAATGCAACCATTCTTGAAGTCCAGACCAGGGTTATCAATGACAATTTGAAAGGAGTTAAGGTTGTGTCAGACTGGCATTTCCAAGGAAATAATTTTTCCAGTTTGCAGGCAGATCTCAAATATCTGAAGAGGTGAAAAGCCAGTTTTATTGTCATCATTTGCCAAATACTCTCAGTGTTTATGGAAGTTACGACAGCCTCTTCACGCTGCATCCAGTATTGTTAGAGTATGAACTCTGTGTTCAACAGAGACGTACCCTTACACTTGTTTTTCCACAAACTCCAATCAGTTTTACTGCTCAGAACAGGTCTGAGAGTCCACGTCCTGCTCCTAAAGCCCTGTGTAGCTGATAATCTCCAGTTGTGTTTTTATAGGCACCCATATGATTTCTGCTTTGATTCTCTCTTCTTCATTAACCAGGGAAAAAGCAAATACTCTCCTAACAAAAGAAAAAGTCAACTATGGGGAAAATTCTTTCAAATATCACAACAGAAGTGCATAAGAATTTCACTTATGTTGTGTCTGTCTCCACATGAGACTCGAAAGCAAGGAGCATTTAGAGAGAAATGTGTAACTAACTTACCTTATCGGAAGGTTTGAATGGATTTCCTTGTCCGCTTATTCCACCGCTGATACTAAAACCAAGGCCAGGATTCTTCTCTATCCTCACACAAAACTAGGTTAAAAAGACATGGCAAGGTAAGTCAATGCCAAAGTTCCAGCCTATCCAAACAGCAGCATCTTCTTCACATATATCCATTGCATAGAACCACAGTCTGGTTTGGGTTGGAAGGGACCTTAAAAGCTCATTCAGTTCCAACCCCCTGCCATGGGCAGGGGCACCTTTCACTAGAGCAGCTTGCTCAAGCCCCATCCAACGTGGCCTTGACCATTAATCTCACTGCTGACAAGACGAGCTGACCCTCTCAGAAGCTGCTCTGCACAATGCAGTAAAACTCGTTACAAACTGAAAGTATCTGCATGGTTTTAGCATGCTGCAGTGACACTGTAATATTCACAGTGCTGCATGCAGTTTTTGGAAATATCTTAGAATTTTGTTTTCAAGGATTAAAAAAAAACCCCTTATTTTTGTGAGAGGAGTTCACATTGGCCAAATGATTAATTTAAACACTGGGATAAATCTGTCACTGATGCTTCATCACATGTGCAGCATCCCCCCGTACATTGCTTGTGTCCAACCCAAGGGATAAGTACTTTGAAGCCTGGGGCCACAGCCTGCTCTGAGCACCAACCTTTCCAAGTGCCTTACTCCAGGAAATAGTGCTGAATCTCATCTTTTAGTCAGGAAGACCCTAATGGCATTAGGTAATTGAATATAAAATACAAATTACTTCAGTATAGCTTTTAATGACTACTCATTGAGCCAGCCTCAGCACGTACTTGGGCCACACAAGCAATTGCTTCAGAATCCCAGTGCAGTACTTAATACAGACAGCTACTATGTGGATTGACCGACCCTTTACTCAAGGGAAAGGTTTACTGATGATTCTGCACCTTATTCTGCAAGTGTGGTCCCTCCAACAGTTACTGCAAGCATTAAGGCCAAATATAATGGGGATAGCACCACTTAATGAAGAAACTCGGCAGCGCACATGATGTTGACTGGGGGCACTGGAGCTGCAACTGGGCTTTCCTAGGGCCACGCTGGAGCAGCCCACACAGATCTGAGATCAGTGTCTTGCCAAACGTGCTGCACTGTCAGCACTCCACTGAGTCACTGGAGAATCATCAGAAATTGCAAGTTAGCTCGGTGCGACCCAGGAGGTCAGCTCTGATCAGGAACTTCAGTGCCAAGGTGGGCTGCTCGCTCAACCCAGGCAGAAAATACTGGGGAAGAGGCCAGAGCTGCTCATCCACCCCCAGCTCAGCCACCCCACAGTGCCACCCTGTGTTTCTCCCAGTTCCTGCTGCACGCAGGGCAGAAGAACCCCCCCAAAGCATTGTCAAAGCATTACTTTGCAGCCCCACAACCTCACCTGCTCCTGGTACGCCTCTGTGCTTCTCTGGCCCTTGGTTTGGATTAAGCATCGCCCCGTCTGAGGTGCCCGAGAGCTCTGCGAGGAGGGAATCTGGATGGGCAGCGGCGGCTGGTACTGCTGGATGGTGACTTTGTTCATGTTCCCTTCATACTGCTGCTCGCGGCTCCGATGCTGAAGGCTTTGGGATCCCATGAGAGTCTGGATATGGCTACCTGCCTGTGGGTAACGTAACCCGTTAGGCCAGAAATTCAGGAAGCTGAAAAGAAGCAATTATTACAACTTGCAGAGTCAAGTAAAAGCAAACCTCTTAAATCCTCTCAGAGGTTTGCCTTTTGACCACGGTTGGAAACCACCGTGATTAAAAGCAGCAAGGACATGCCTGTTGCATTTAGTGCCCCTGGGAGGTTAAGGGAAATCAGCCATGTACAGGATGCTTTGGAAACAGAACACACTGGTTTGATCTCATGGCACGATATATGCTCCTGCTCAGGATGTTTTATGAACCGCAAACATTTAATAGATTGATGTAGGCTGCATTATCCATCCCAGCACACTCTGAAGATACTGGGATGGGATATTTTCCCTGAGGATAGCTTGAAATCAGGTTGGTAACACAAATACAGCATTGTGCCAGCACTGTGCACTGAGTAGAGAAAGCGTAACCAGTTACATCCCCTGCCTGCTCCTAGGAACAAATGAGGCTTTTACAAAACACAACTAATCAAATCAGCCAGTTTCTATGATAATATCTACTGATCGGAAGCTCCAATACTTTATAAGTAAAATGCTGATGTACATTTTCTGGGCCTTTCGATACTCTCAGGAAGACAGAGGAGAAGACACAGCGGTGCCTCAGAGGAAAATGTCCATTTCAAATACAAGAAAAATTGTGCTTCTTCACTGAAAAACCTCAGATCTTCTTAATCAGCCTCAAAGACCTCTGTACTCAACAGCAGATGCTGGGAGTGAATGGGAAAGGGCCTCCAGCCTCTTGGTTGTGGCTAACAGAAACACTCCCAGGTCAGGAAAAGGGAGAGAAAGGGTGACTTGGACACCTGTACATCCCAGCTCTGAGGCAGCCGCCTTGCTCCAGTTCCATAGCACAGGCTCTTTCTGCACCCATCGAGACCACTGCAGCCCATGCTGGGGTCTCCCAGGTTTGCACAGCTTCAGCCTTCACATGGGCTGCTGCAATCTGCAGCCTCACCCAGCACAGTCCTGTCCTCCCCATCCCCATGCCTGTACTGCTGCTCCTTGAGCACTGGTCTGCTGGTCTGAGGTCTGCTCATTTGCCCTCTGCATTCTCACTCTCCAGCATCCCTTTTTACACAAGAACTGATTTCCAAGTGCACCAAGTTCTACCCCTTCCCTTTTGACAGAGGAGCAGCTAACTCAGAACACAGCAGGTTTAACCAGGCAGGTACCTGGCATCCGTCCTGTGGATATGGCAGAAAAAGGCGTCTTCCAGGAAGCAGAAATACTGCTGTGAGCAATGCTCAGAATTCATTTTCTCCCTCCAGTTAACAGACTTTGAAGAGCTCCTATCACTGCTTCTTCTGCATTCACACCGTGGCTCTTGCTGGAGGTGGTTAAGACACCTTTCTTGGAAATGGGAATTATTCTGCAGAAAAACAGCTGTTATGCAGGCTGCTTCCCCAGGTTCATCTGTATTCCTTAACATCCACCACAGAAGTTAAGTATTTTCAGCCCAGTGTCCAATATTTACAGTGTAGTTGAAGTAGCTGACAAGGGATGGAACAATGGATTACTCCACTGAGTTAAGCAGATTTCAGTACCATTATGCAACCTTTGTACTTACCACATCCGAGCAGTGAGATACTGAAATACGCAGGATGAAACAGAACCTGCAGTTTCTTACCATAGTAACAGCAGTGATGTACAAAGGGAAGATACAGACTGTGTGAATGAATGAAGGCAGGGTTTATCCCAATACGCCAGTGAAGATAAGCAGTGACTCCTCTTAAATTTCTTACCCTAGTTTCTTGCATATCAGAGGATAAAGAAACCCTTTGAATAACTTGGCTGCCAGAGGCAGCTCCATCAATACCAGTTGCCTTCCTCATCCTCCTCATCCCTGTCCTGTGCCTGGGGAGGAATCTCTGGGATTCTCTGGCTGCAATGGCTTCAGTCTCCCATCTTCAAGCAATTCCTTTGTCCATCTCTTGTCTCTGCTTTTGTGTGAAGGCAAAGGCTGCTGCTTCCAAAATGGTCTTGGATACAAAGATGTGAGGCCAGTATGAAGATGTTTGCCTCCTCAGTGCTGACAGTTATTTACGCCATAGAAGTTATTCGTGTGCACATTGTGCCTTTCACAATGGTTTTGTTCACTCATAAGACTCTTCTTCAGGAACGAGCAGGACCAGACTCCATACAGATAATGTTCAATGCAATGATCGCTGCTTACTTGTGCAGTTCCACCTTGTAAAGCTGACTGTGAACGCAGGTTGGTTTGCTAAGCTCCTCCATTCCCCAGCTTCATGATCAGAGCATCTCGAAATGGCAGTTTCCAGTCGATGAGCAGAGCCAAGCTGGGGCCGGGAGAGAGCAGCCAGTGTTTTCATGGAAGCAGGCCAGATCCAAGCACTGAAATCTGGTATCTACCACCACGAGGTACTTGAAATTAGGCCCCTTTCTAGTCAGTTTATCAGCAAATGAAGTGTGCCTAGGAGGTTCTGGGGAAAATGGCTGTGCCCAGGCACTGGGCTGGCCTCATCTCAACCCATTCATTTTGTGTTGTGAACTGGAGAATGTAATTGAAATGAAACATTTGAGTGAAGACTTCGCAGGCCAGGAGGGAGCTGCGAGCTCTGACACGTGCAGGAGTACACCTGCCAAACCCATGTGCCCGTTTCGCAGATGGAGATGTAAGCACTAGCGTGTGCACTGAGTACAAAACCAGGGAGCAGGCATGAAGACATCGTCCTTAAATCATAGAATCATAAAATCAACCAGGTTGGAGAAGACCTTCAAGATCAAGTCCAACCTTCACCCCAGCCCTGCCAAGGCCACCACTGCCCCATGGCACTGAGGCCTCCCCTCCACGCTGTGTGAACACTCGCAGGGACGGTGCCTGCAGCCCTGCCCTGGGCAGCCTGTTCCAATGCCTGAGCACCCTCTGGGGCAGGAATTGTTCCTCAGCTCCATCTAAACCTGCCCTGGGGCAGCTTGAGGCCGGTCCCTCTTGTCCCATCCCTTGTTCCTTGGGAGCAGAGCCCAGCCCCTCCTGGCTCCATCCTCCTTTTAGGTATTAGGTCTTCACATGTTGTCCTGTGGATAACAACATCCAGAGAGTTCCCACGATGTTAGAGAACACCCGTGGCCAGAAGACAAGAGGGTTGAATCACCACGGTTATTGCTTTAAGCTCTGAAACAAAAGTACGCATTTCCCAAACCTCATTAACCTGTTCTCCTCCTGCCCTGCCAGCGACGTGCGGGGCGAAGAGGACAAGCACAGCCAGGTCAGAGCCCGCTCGTGTGCTTACCTTCTTGGTGACGGTGTCCGGGGGCACGTCCCGCCGGCCCAGCGGGTAGGGGTTCCACTGGCTGCTCACGGACACCTCCTCCTGCCCGTTGTCCAGAATGCTGCTCTGCTGCGATGGGGTCTGTTGCGGAAACGGTAGGGCAGCCTTTAGTCACTGGGCACACCACGACAGAAAACACTCTCTTCATATTTATTCCAGCAACCAACCCAGTTACACTGCAACACGCTATTGCTAACGCAGCATCCGCTTAGATTCTTACAATAGTTCATTAACAACCTTTAGTGGGACTTTCTGTAAGCAGAAGATCTTGAAAGATACTTAAGAGAAGTAATGAGAATAATGAATGATGAGAGAGAAGAGAAACTTAATTCAATGTGACTCATTATTTCAGAGAAACAAATGGTGGCAAAGTTCCTTCATTTAAATGGGCAGTCTGCCACTATTATCCGAGTTAGAACTTTCCTACTGGTCATTCAGGTATCAAAACCCTTTAATTAAGTATTTGCCACCAAGATAAATTGTATGCTTATAGTTTCTTCAGGAAATATTCCTTACCAACAATACTGACCTTGGGACTACTCTCACCTCGTGTATGCTCTGTGCATCCTGTGTGTGCTGTGACTGGTCCCTAGGCTATGGCTGGTGTTGTTCTAAGGTAACAGGGTATCATCTGCATGATATTAACGAGTAACTGAACACTGTCCTGGCTATGAATGGCCATAACACACATTGAAAGTTTCCTAAATGAGCTTGAGACTTGCATTAATATCTTCCACTTTCCTCTCCTTTTCTACATGTTTCTTCTTTTCCCCTGGTTATTTTACCCTGCTTCCAGTACCTTTTAGAACTCAGGTACTTTTTCTGCCCCATCCTGACTTTCTGTTTCCTGTCTCTGTCTTTCTCCACCAGCACTGGAGATTTTGCTACCATGGGTAGGGCTTTGTGTGCTCGACTTTCCAAAATGCCAGCACTGTGCTACCACCAGCAGCACTTCGCGCTGGGTAGTGCTTATTCAGTTAACTGCTCATTCAGCTCTGATTAACGGTAATCTGCAAAGGAAGAAGAGTCTGCTCTTCCCCACTGTTGTCCAGGCAACTTCTTCTTCATCTGGTATTAAAAAAATCAGGAAACACTCCTTTAGATGGCTGCAGAACAAATCGCTTTGAAGCATTAAAGCTGGTAACTGGTCACTTCAGAAATTTATAGTGCAAGCTTAAAAATCCTTCCACAGTGAATAGAAGTAAATTGTGATTGAAATCATACCCCTCAGAGGTTAAGTTGGAAAAAAAATCATCCGATTTTTTAAAATCAAAGAAAATTTTCATTATAATTCTGTCATCGTTCAAAAAGTCTTCTGAAAAAATCAAGAAAATGTGATTTTCCTTATATTAAAAACACTAGGAAAAAGCTTTCCTCTGTTGAAGCTGCGAGACCTCCCTGCAGAGCTTGCTGAAGACATGCTATAAATGGAAAAAGGAGAGCAGGCGCAGCACTCTTCCTACGGGTTATCCCTCATGGCTCAACAGAGGCTGCTCCCAGGGCCCTGTTCTCTCGGGTAGCACAACACTCTAAGTTGGGTGCAGAGCTGTAGGCTGCTGTGTAGACATGGATGGGACCTGACTTTATGGCTCTAAGTCCCTCCCAGCACAGCTAAACCTTTCCTGCCGAGCTGCCGGGGTCAGCCCAGGACACGCTGAGCCCTCTCTGTCCGCAGAGCAGAATTTGGGTCAGCCATTCTGCCCTGCTTGCTGCCCATCGCCATGTAACCCTCACCCAACCAGGGAACATCATCCGAAACCAGGGCAGCAAACGGCTCCTCAGAAGTACAACTGCAGAAATCGCTGCTCTGAGGAGTAGTAAAAAGAAATGACAAAGGCCAGGAATCATCTCCGTGCTGCATCATCCCTGCAGTCACCCACACACCGAGGTGGAATGACAGGAATTTATAACATGTGGTAGGTGCCTCCCCAGGCAGAGACATGGAGTCAGTGAGACAGCTTCCTATGGAAACTCCTGCGCTTACTGCTATGTGACCATACACTCACAGAATGGTTTGGGTTGGAAGGGGCTTTAAGATCATCCAGCCCCAACCCCTGCCACGGGCAGGGACACCTTCCACCAGAGCAGCTTGCTCCAAGCCCTGTGTCCAACCTGGCCTATACATGTGAATATGCTGATTATTCCTAAAGGGAGTCGGTACTGTACCCTTCTGGGGATGAAAACCCATAAACCTTAAGAAGAATCATGAGATGGATGCCAAAAATGGAAATAATTCCTCTGCAAAGTGTTTCTTTTGTCACTGCAGATAATGCTGGGCTGGTTTGATAAGCAACTGACTCATCTGCAGAGGTGAGTTTGCACTCAGAATGGATAAAGCAAAACACAAGAGGCTGCTTTCTGCTTTCTTAATAAAGAGGAAAATACTGTGAGAACAGGTTTTTCTGTTGCTTTTCTGCAGTATTTGCAATATTACTCATCTGCAGGCTGCAAACAAACTACATATCTGGTAAGTCTAGAAGGAGGCAAAAAGCAGCAGTTCAAATAGTTTATACATGGAGTAGAATCAATGTAATAAGCTCTCTCAATATAAGCAATTGCTATCTTTGATTTCCTGATGCTGACAATTAGACTTCACTCATTACTCTCTTGAATCTAGGCCACAAGAAGGAGGAGGAAGAGGTAAATATGAAGGTGCTGTGGCCTGGATTCATTAAGAAATGCAAATTCCTTAGAACATGTGAAGGAATAAAACGAAACAATATTAAACATTCACATTATACAGTTCACAATAACTGTCCACCACTTTCCAAACAGTACAGTAAGAGAATACACCCCCTTCATGCAGTTCAGCATCTTATATGGGTATGTAGCAATGCTAATGAAATAAAGCAGAATAAATCATTTAAGCCCACACCCCAAAAGTTGTCATGAATTTCCTTAGACATCCATATATTAGAATTTCCTTAGACACCCATATATTAGCATCCATATTCATCTACAGCCTGGAATTCTTGAAGTGCTATAAAATACCTTATTCCTAAATGTGTGTAGGAAACAGAACATTCTTTGGAGCTGATGTCAAACACACTTCTTGCAAGGACTTGTGACAAGGATTAGCGTGTACCCAAGTAGACGAACAAACTCGTTGAAGGAAAAAACAGTACGAGCAACACTGCAAAGCTGCCTGTGTCCAAACACACACACATCTACCACGGTTCAGAGGTGACCTACACGGCATCAGCTCAACAACAGAGAAGCACACACTAACATCAGGACTCGTTTAAATCCAGGGACAGCTAAATGGGCGGTGTACATGGAGGTAACGGCGTGGGGAAAGTAGGCTACAGGAGAACGCTGACAGTGAGCTCAGTGTGTGTGTGTTTTAACCTCTCACAGCTTTCCCTGGAAATCCGGTGCTTAGTCCTGTATCGCTAAGCTAAGCAGGACTAAAGGCTGTCCTCAGGCCAAGCAGCGCAGCCTGGTTACGTTGCTGCCGTTAAACTACCTCATTCTTCTAAAGAGACCTGGATCTAAACCCTTAAATCGGGCACTGGAGCCCTCCTTTAGGAATTTGTGGCTGGCTCCGGAGCCCCTCCTGGCCAGGGACATCCTGGGAGGTGCCAGCTGCCCAGGGCCGCCCCAGGCTGAGGCTAGCCCTGCAATTCACAGCGCAGATGATGGCCCTGCAGCGCCTGGCTCTGTGCTCTGCTGCCCTTTAACTGCTCACCGACAGGCTGCTCATTTGGCCCAACTTGGGTTGCTGCAGCGGCAGTCCTCTGCCATTGCATGCAATCCCAGTGCTGCCACTGCTCCCAGTGCTGGCACTGAGCTGCTGCAGGGACTCCAGAGCAGCCATAGGTGCCACAGAGCAACGTCCCAGCATCCCCTCTTGATACTCTGACAATCCTCCAGCTGTGTCCCTCTCTGCCTTGACATCTGTGTTCTTCCCATTGAATACATCTTAAGTCATAGAATAGAACCCCAGACTGGTTTGGGTTGAAGGGACCTTAAAGGTCACCCTGTTCCAACCCCTGCCACAGGCAGGGACCCCTTCCACTAGAGCAGCTTGCTCCAAGCCCCTGTGTCCAACCTGGCCTTGAACACATTTGTTCATATATGGTTTTGTATGTAAGTATAATTGATAAGTATGATATAAGTCTGTAAGTACTTATCAATAATACATCCTTAATAGCTGTAAATAAACAGGGAAATAAAGAGAATATTATTTTCTTCCTACAGACATCACTCAGCAAAAGTTTAAAGTCAGTTTTTAGGTTTAGTAGGCATGTACTCAAAACCAATCAACTATTACAGTACACCCAATTAGTGTTCAGCTATTAAAATCCCCGTCTTTCAGAGCCTATTTAAATGTACAATTAAACATTTCTGCGTTCAATTTTCCAAGATCAAACAGTGACAAAACAAAGCACGCTCTCCATTTCTGTGCAAGTACTAAGTCATTGAGAAAATGATGGCATCAGTCTGTAAGACGAGAGCAGAAAGCAGTAATGACAGCCACGAGAGCTACTTAATCCCAAAAGCAAGATTACGGAGTAAGGAAAAGTGTTTGACAATCATCTTTGCTTTTGGGATTGCGTAGAGGATAAGCATGAATCATAGGCAAAAGCTAAACCAGGAGAAAGCAAGGAGTGTTATCAATTTATTGGTAATGCTGGTATATGCTGGCTATCCCATACTTACTTTCGGTAGAGGTAGCTCTTGAAGCATTTGGTTTTCAAATTTAGATTTAGTCTGCAAGTTTAAAGTCATGCTTCTGCCGGCATGCATTGCTGAAAACCCTCCAGAGTGCAGCATGCCAAGGCTAACTGTGTTGTGTTTGTAAGCAGCGGTCTGAGTAGAGGAAACAACCACGTGACAGGTATGAACACACATGCTCCTTCAAGTAAGTATCACACATAAATGGTTAATTTCACAGAAGTTTTAGTTTAAGCAAACAAACAGTACCGAGAAATAAATAGCTTCTTGAGGCATGCACTGGGTCACACAGAAGCATATACATTGCTAGTTATACATAAAATGGATACCAGAAAAGACTGCAACGCTGACAGCAGATGGAATATGTTCTCTGTAGGTTGAAAATTGCAGGATTTAATGGGGTACAAGTCTTTATTTTGCAAATATGGCCAAATTTTACTACGTCTGCAGCCACGGGTGGGCCAGAGAAGGTCTCTAGTATAAAGAGCATCAAAGGCAGAGGAGAAAACCCTGCACAAAAGGCCCTGCATCACCTCCCCAGCTCTGCGGCTGCTCCTGGTGGGCTGGGACCAGGTTGCACCAGCCCAGCATCCCACCGCCCTGGGGAGATGGGCAGTGTCTTCTCCTGAGCGGCTGCTGCATGGCAGTGCCCAGGCCTTTCCAGCAGCACAATCCCCACCACACAGCCCAGCTCCTTAGAGCTTTGCTCGTCCAGGGTGGCCAACAGCCGGGAGCTGGCTCGCCGGCACCTGCAGGGATCACTGTGGACTAAGGTAGCTGGATAAGATCACCAGTGTCAGCTTCCCATGAGCAAAGACACATCGTAAGCTAAGTGTGAAGTTATTGCTTAAGCAAGCATCTGGGAAGGGCTTATTTCCACCAGAAACGGCCCTACTTGGGGTGCACTGCTTTGCCTAGGAATTAGGAATTTTCCAGTCAGTTTGACGCAACACAAGGCAGAAAGCTGAAGGAAGGGAAAAGCTCCAGCCTTCAAGCCAGTTTTTAAGCTTTACCCATTTGATCCTTAAGGATATTTCAATATGCATCACATCCGAGCAACTGGAAGGTTACGAATATCTTAACACCAAACTCATGAGTATCTAGTGAAAAAATAGGTTTAAGGACACATTTTGAAGCTAACTTATGCATTTCATGACAGTATTTTTTCACAACCACTTCAGATTATGAAGTAAATCCAATTCGTGAAGCAGGTCATTAAATAGTCAAGACCAAGACTGACATCATGCACTAATACTTGTACTGGTTTCTATAGAAGGCAAATAAGCAGAACTTCCTACAGCTAGAAGGAGTAATGGTCATAGCCCTTGCTCAAAACAGTGGCAGTGTGCATCCAGTTAAGGGATCCCTTGAAATCCCCTCCACTAGCAGTGACATGAAAGCTGAAATACATCATTTGACTCTTTAACTCTGATGGTTTTATTTCTTTCTTTGAAAGCTCTCAGATCATTACTGAAGTGGTGCAGCACCTTCCCATCTGTTGATAAGGAGAGGTTTTTATGGGACGCATTACTCCAGGCAGTGCTGCAGCAGTTACTGCATTAGCAACGTGCACTGTGGTGCGTTGCCTGTGCACAGGCTCTGTATTTATTGCTCATTTACCCAGGAAACCCTCACTCCAGCTGCTTTGGAGCACCCCCAGGCCCCTTTGCGGGCCGGTTCCCCTGACACCAATGCAAGGAATTTCAATACTGGGAATTCTGGTGGTTACCACTGCGCGTGCAAAGAGTTTGACAGACCGAAACACACAACTAAAGGCATTAATTGCAGAGAAATGCCAAACATACCCTGTCTAACCTTCTAGCTTCTATATGTCTAAGTAGCTGTTGTCTCCAGTCAGCGGGCATTTTAGCACAGCTCTCATTTCCCTTCACAGGGGTAGGCCTTGTCTTTATATCACTGCTATCGGAAGGCTTGTCGCCATAGTTACCCAAGTTATAGTCTGACGGAATCTTTTCCAGCAGAGCTGCCATTGTAGGCCTCGCTGAGACCGGCCTGGTTTGGGATGTGCCGTAACTCTCTGTACTGTAGCTTCTGGCAGACAACGGCCTCCTTTGTGTCAGGTTTTTAACGGGAAAGCTTCCGGTCTGGGCTTTCACTTCTTGGTAGGAAGGGTGCTCGTCTTCGTACCTGCCGTTCCTCTTGAGGAACTGCGACTCGGCCACCGAGATGCTGCCCTGGCGCTCCACGGCGCCGCGGTACGGGGCCCTGCCGTACCTGTCCCCCGGGGGCAGGTCGTGGGGCTCGCTGACCCTCCTGAACATGGACATCTCGGTGGAGCTGGCCAGCGAATCCGCCCTCCTCAAGAAGCCCGGCCGGGAGCCCTGCGTCGCAAAGGGGGCCGCGACCACGTCGTCGTTCACCGAGGGCTGCGAGAAGGAGAACATGTGCTCCACGGGCGGGTAGCCGCGGTAAGCCCGCGGGCTCACCAGCTCCTGCGGCAGGTTCTTACTCTGCTGGGGGATGTAGTCGGGGTTGAGCTGGAAGGGCGGCAGGAGCCTCTTGTCCGCGGTCACCTCCACGGCTCCCTGCGGGTTGAAGCTTTGGTCGAACTGGTAGACCTTCTTCGTGACGGAGGACTTCTGCTGCGGCTGCACCTTGACGCTGCCGTAGGTCAGCAGCTCGTCGTCCAGCATGGGGACGGACTGGCTGCGGGACATGCTCAGCATGCCGTGCTCCGGGCCCAGCAGCTTGTCCACCCTCTCGTGGGTGCCTACAGTATCGTTACCGGATGCATAGTTTTCTAAGGGGATATTATAAACTTTGTAGGTACCAATGTCAATCTCATCGATACTTTGCGACTTCTTAAATTTGTTCGTTTTTAAATCCCTCATCATGGGAGAAAGCCGCTCCGTGCTCTTGCTGATCGAAATCACGTTTTTGGAAGGATCTGGGCGACAGTGGATATGGGAAAAGACGTTTGTGAGACTTCTGTTAGCGTTTGGATCGTGGTATTCCCATGGTATTCCCGGAGTGAAGGTGCTAGTCATTTCGGGAGACTCTTTGATATGATCTTTCCGCTCGGGCAAAGGGCTGGTGGTGGGGGTGCTTTCCAGTTTGGAAGGAAAAGCTGTCCTGTCTTCAAAAGGACTGGGGGTTCTGGTCCAATTTTGCCAAGGGTTGGGAGGAGGCACTTCAGATTCGTGTGTGTTTCTGAGCGTCGGCTGCTCCAGCTCCAGGGGAATGCCGACGATCCTGTCTTGCCTGATCAGCGGCCGGCGCCCGTGTGCGGACGTGCTCCTGGACTTGGCGCTCAGGAGGGGGTTGGCGCCGGGGTTCTCCACCGCGCTCTCCTCCGCCACGAAGCCCGTGTTGTCGTAGTGGGTGCTGTCGTTCCAGCTGTCGGTGAAGGTGTCGCTCAGCGGGCGCCGGTCCGTGCGCTGCGGCAGGCTCCCGGCCGGCGCCGGCTCCCGCTGGCTCAGCAATGGCTTTGTTTCAATGGGCTGTGGAAAGGACTGGGCCAACCTGCAATAAACAGAACAAACCCAAACAAGATGAAATGCCCTCTATTAGAGCACGCACACAGCCAGCAGACAGATGTAGTTACGAGGCAACTTAATCCTCTCCCAGGTATACTCTGGCTTTGGGATCGTACCAGGATCCTTGTGCACCTTGTGCCACTGGTTGGGTATGGATACCTGCAGCAGTGTTTTGCACTGGAGCACGCATTCTATAAGTACGTACACAGACAAACCAACAACTCCATCAAAACTCCTGGCTGGCTTCAATGCCATGTTCATAGAATTCCAGCTGAACGTATTTTCCTGCTTCAAAAATAGTCTTCTATGAGTGCAATGGAAGATGATTTTTAACACTTACATGATTATTTCTTTTTAACAAAAAGACCAGATTCATTTTGTGCATGTCCTCACCACCAAGGGTTTAACCATCTCCAGTGAGCGGGCTCCAGCCTCTCTTTAATGGGGAAGAGCCTGTGGATGGAACTGTATTAGGTGATTTATGGCAGGCACAGACAGGGTAGGGTGCTCCTGCGACGGTGTGAAAGTGTTTCCAGGTTGCTGATGGTCAGTGCAAATTACAGCCTCAGATAACCAGGGCAGAGGGAAGCTCAGGACAGCAATAATGAGGCACACACTGTTGTCTGTGTGAAACTCCAGCCAGCTGCAGCTCAGGACCACAGTGAGCAGAGTAATTGCGGCTCAATTACTAGGCACTTTTAATGCATGGTTATAGCACTTAGTTGAGCCACCAGCTGTAGGATTACTGACACAGAGTATGAACGGGTGGCCAGCTCTGCACAGCCTGAGCTTTGAATTGCTACACGGACCTCTGCAAAAGCGGGGTAAAACCACTGTATTTAACTGAATACCTTCACAGGCAGCATGTGATCACTTTGAATGTCTATGATAACGTAAAACAAAAGGCAACCAGAAGCTGTGTAGAAAGATGGTCCCACCTGTTCCCCCACAAAGAGTTGTTCACTGCTTCTTTAGCCGTTGTCTGCAAGGACCCCATTTTAACATGCGTGTTGGAGGACCCTGAGGAAGCCTGGGAAGGGGAATAGTCGGAATAAGTGCCTGAGGAAACGCTGTTGTTCATACAATGGATCTTATCTGCTTCAGACTCATCGGTGGATTCTGAAACAAAACACAGCAAACGTTTTCAGGGGATGGCATTTGACAGCTACACTTCAGAAGAACACATTTTTAAATGAATACTAAGGAGATATATACACATGGCCACAAATACGCATGTAATATGTTTTAAAATCATAGTGATGTGTAGAACATAGAATCATAGAATGGTTTGGGCTGGAAAGGACCTTAAGATCATCCAGTTCCAACCCTCCTGCCATGGGCAGGGACACCTCACCCTAGACCATGTCACCCAGGGCTCTGTCATCTACCTGTGCACAGTACATATGTTTTCATCTAGAAGGATGTAAGTTAAGTGAGTACCTTTCTTGTCTTTACTCAGAAGGACAAGTTTGGGTGGGTACAAGGGAGTCTCTGGCATGGAGGGACGGAGTTCCCCTATCCTCATCTCGGTGGGAGGATGTCCAAAGGCTTCCTGGGGAATAGAATAACGCAGAGTAAACACAGGAACCAGAATCCACTGCAAGGAGCAAACATTTCACAGCCTTCTTTTCATCAACATGACAACACACCAAAGCCCCACTGCATGGGTCATGTCCAATCATGCTGGTTTGTCAGCTGAACATTCTAATTAGTCCTACAGGAATACATGTAACACGTCTGGGACTGAGCTAGTTCTGAAAATGGGGACAAACCAGATGGAGCTTGCGAGATACATCAAGGCCATGTAAACATTTTGGATGGGGTAAAGGCCACAGAAGTGCTAGCTGCCAGTAGGAATGAATAAAAATTCAGAGCAAGCAACAACTTGTTTCAGGAGTAAGCATTCTCATTCATTTATGCGTGGCACAACTCCTGCCATGGATGCAGCTGGCCCTGCAGCAATATTTAATTAAAATGACCTTGTCTCTAAATAGTCTTTTTTGCTAAATTAAAATTATTCAGATTTCAGAAACTTCTCATTGAGAGTTCAGCAAACCTGCACCTTCAAAGGCTGCCCTGCACAACCGTTGTGCTGCTCTAGCCAGCAACAGGATATACACTGCAAAGAACAAGTTCAGAAGTGGCAGGGAAGTGAGATGTACCCATAGATGTTTTAAATGAGGACATTTAAATTGGGCTCATGGGGTAGCTAGGAGGGAATGGAGACACAAAGAGGGAATCCATGGCATTTCTGATCCCTGGAATTGCTCAGAAATGAGGAAGATGCTGACCTGAAGATTGCTGTCTTGGGGACACAGGGTGCGAGTGGCACCTACCGGAGGAATAATACTGGTAACCCTGCCCTCGGGATGGAATGGATGGAAGGGGAGCCCAAGAAGGAACAGAATGGGAAATGCAGTCTGTGGGTGTCAGTGGAATGGAAAGGGAATGGTGGAGACGGGCAGGGCAACACCAGGAAGTAGCACTGATGCAGCCAAGATCCTTGTGGGGAGGAGTAGGAGAAACATGCATTCGCCCAGGAGTGAGAGCTGAGATTTCATAAAGAGATGGAAGTTGGAGAAGGAGAGGATCTAATAAATGCAAGTAAGTCTTGGAGAGATATAAGGAGAAAATCAATAATTAGCAGTATAAATAAGGAAGGAAAAGGTTAGGAGAAATGTATCTGGGAGGGAACTTGCACTTACAGAGACACTATGAGGATCTCTGTACCCTGACATTTTGTGGTTAAAGGTACTCCAGTGATTTTGCAGAGTGAAGTCAATAAAGGAAAAAGAAACAGTTTAAAATGGAGTACCAAACCCCAAGCCACATCACTAAAACGTAAAATGCTACAATCTGTTTAAATTTACTTGCTTTACTCTGCAGGAGAAAACTATCAGAGGTTTACTCTCCATTAACTAGGGATGTTTCTATCCTTCTGCACTTGGTGTTCTACTGGATGTAGCACCATACCAAACCAGATACCTTTACAGCCTGTGTAATGAACCCTCTCAGTGTTAACATTTAAGCAACTATAGACCCATACTGATTCTTAAAATGTCTTGTAAAGTCTTATTCAAGACTTTAAACTGCTTTCACATGCAGAGATCCCGTGCTGTGCATGGCATTTCTTGCATGACAATAGTGGTGTACATACAACTTAAAGCTACCAACAGTGCAACATTCTTCCAGTGCAGCACAACCATCTCCTAGTGCAGTCTAACAAAGTGATGCAAACCCGTTTTTGAGGAATAGAGAAGTGCACAGCATTCACAGTGGGGAATTCTGCACCTCTGAAGCATGGTGCGTGGTAACTCTCTTGCTGTACCTCTGAGCTTTCTGCATGCTCTTCTTCCTCCTTCCCAACTGGGATTTCCAGAGTTGATCTATGAGTGTTGTCTGCATCAGACAGGTCACCCTTTTGGGATTCTTTGGTTTCTCTATCTTGAACCTAGAACCCCAATATTGTACCATGAAACTTCTGAAAGTTATAACTTAAAATGAAACTACTTGCTGTGAGACAGGGAGAGCCAGCAGTTCCATTTGTGACATAGTGATGAACACAGGTTTTTATTTCAGGTGCAAGATTTTATGCAGTTTTCTATGTTATACTCTTGGGGTTTCTCTTCTTTTTAGCCCCTCCTCCAGCTATTCCAGCAAAACTCAATGCATTTTTGAAAGGACTAGTCTGGAGTTTGTGAATATTCCATGAAAGTGAAATACATTGTAAAAAACCAAATCATATTCCCTTAATTCCACTGTGTTTAAGAGGACATGCTTTCTTACACACTCAAGAACAGAAAGGTCACTAATAGGAGAAAGAAAAGTGTTATTAATAGGACCAATTGCAAGAACAAAGGGAAAAGATAAATGCAATTGTGTTGTGTCAGAACTTATTCATCAGGACTAACCAGGAAAGATACAGGTAGAGGATAGAAAAATATGGTGAGCTGTTCCCCAAGAGAAAACACATGGTAAAAACCATTAAAGTAACTGGGAAAGAGAAATATCACCTATTATTCATGCGGACAACACTAGAACATCAAATTACAACGTGGAGAAATGGGATTCTTGAAATAATCCAACTCTTGGAGTCTGCTTGCAAAGAATATGAAGACTTGGAGCAGAGCAGACGGGGGCTCTGGGCAGGCACAGCACACACGAGGCACAGGAATGTGGGACCGTTACTGATGGGTCTGTTCCAGAGGAACAATGAAATACATGTAGAGGGTTGGCAGCCCTTCTGAACTGGAGGAGGCCAGGTCAGTCTGAGGAATGACATGCTGGCTAAATAATTGGAAGAGCAAAGAAATAGGTAGATTAAGGCAAACGTTACTCAGTCCAGGTTTTAATGAAAGAATAAAGGAGATCACAGGAAGTGTGGGAACAAACACAACCAGAAGCTACCAGAACATCCCCAGACACACGGGCTTCTTTCCTGACAATCACTGTTGGTGGTGTGGCTTTGTAACAAAGCCTCACTGAGCCGCTTACGTTACAGCCTCTGCACAGAAAGCAGCAGTGCTTGCACCTCTCAGCCCTGCGGGTCAGTGGCTGCGAAGTCCCACTGAGCAGTCTTCCCTTGACAACATCACAAGTGAATGCTCTCTGAAGCTCAGCATGTGAAAGGCAGGCACAGTGCTGGCTATGCTGCTGTGCAAGATAGCAATTATCAGACTGAGGTAAATAAACCCCAGTCCTCAATCCAGGAATGCAGAGAATTACCCCAAAACCTAGGATTATCCCAGAAGAGAGCAGAAGGGAGGATCTTCCACTTGCTCCTCAGCCTCTCCCACTCTCTGGCTGCAGTGGCAGCTTCCAGAAAGGCCAGTTTCAGCAGCCATTAGATCTGAAGGTTCTCCCAAGAGGGATGTTTATACAAGACATAACTGAATGGATGTAAGGAAAACTTCTGAATATGAATATGGAATCTGAAAGTGTGAGAACGAAGAAACCCTACCTTTCCTACCTGCAGAGGTGACACAGCAGCCAGCACAACATTACAGCACTGATGCAGCAAGCTCAGCTTTTCAGCTCCAGCAACAATCTCAGACACATGCTAGAGCTTCAAAAGGAGACATAAGTACATGAGGAACAGAGTGGGCAGAGGCAGTTTTGGAGCTCCCATAATGAACACAGATATAGCAGATCCTGGAAAAAAGCTGCAGGTAGGACACTGATTGTTCCTGCTGCCTGCCCTTGCCTTGCAGGCAGATGGACCTACAAGCAGTTGGAGGAATGCACACGTTGACCTTGCCGATCCAGGTGATCAGAAATACAGCCAAGGCGAGGCACCCAGGAACTCACCAGAATTACCCATCACCAAAGAAACCAAAGTTAGAGATCCCCAGTTTACAAAGGTGCAGTTTAGACTGAAAATTCCCATTTCCAGTAGTTCGGTCTCATCTGGGTAAGCCTGTTAGCTGACCCGGTCAGGATTCCACGAAGACAAACTGCAGAGCTTCATAAACAGACCTTATCCAACCAGTCATCAGTCATGTACTGCAGAGGACCTTCCAAGACCACCCTCAGTTGCAGACACGGAGAGGCTCTTGTCCAGCTCTGTACGTGGGCTTCACTGTGAGGACAGAAGTCCCAGCACTGCCCTGAGTTGCAACACCTTGATTTGTGAATTGCAGTCTCTCATCTGTGGAGGAAACAAGCTTCTGCTGCTCTCTGTCTTGATGGAACTGCACCCAACTGCATACATCTCGTGTCCGTGCGCTGTGTGTACAAGTGCACAGATGCCATGCCTAGACATGGAACACCACACCTCCTGCATCCTCGTGCAGAGCAGTAGCCTCATGGGGTCAAGAAATCTCTTTTAGGGAAGGCAGCTGTACCTTGGAGACAGCCCTGAATAATGCCCCTCCAATCCAGACACCGAGATAAGGTCAGGCAGAAGTCAAAGTAACTGAAAATGAACTTAAAGACATTTGCCATCCTATCTGAAGGAAGGTCTCCTGTGAGCCAGACCTCCAGATGAGGAAATCATTACCTTCTTCCTCCTTTGACAAGGGCATAACCTCAGTAAAGCTCTTTTGTGCTGCGGAGAAACCCAAGCTGCCATAATGAGGATATTTCTGATTCCTGGTAAAATACAGGTAATTCTGCTGCAAAGAGCTCATCAAGACATGGGCTTAAAGCAGATACAAGCCAAAACTGTAGCACATATTCCTCTCCCAACCAGGAGAGCCTGTCATGGCACATCTCATTAGTGGAAAACAGCTCCCACGGTAGCCACATGGACTGTATCAAGGGAAGCCAGGCATCCTGGGGGAACAAACCCCACAGCCCAAACCCACACAGTGACAAGGTCAGCAGTTAGAAGGATCAAGGTCTGATGCTGACTGAGATGAGATGAAGGTGCCAGAAGATCCCATACAGCTCAGGCCATATTCTTCTAGCTCCTACCACTAGGATCTGTATTGGATCACTTCAAGAGTAACAGTCTCTCCTTTTTACACAGTATTAGTAGGCCTGCTTGGAATTAACACAGAGGGTGGAATGCTGTAGGCTGGACTAGGAAGAGGTTGGTTTGGTCCAAAGCTGAGAGTTATACAGAAGTATTTCCAGTTTATTTCTCAATCCATACATCTCAAGAATACCAAAACTACAAAGATCTTGATTGAAAGCTGATTTGAGGTATTTCTCATTGTTTCTCACGGAATGGCTACACAACACACTGAGTTATTCCAGGCTCTCTTTTGTCCAAAATGCACATCTTGCAACATAAAAGACATCAGGACATTCATTCTTAGGACAATGAAGATGGTTATTTTAATACAAGAGATTGTTTGCCCATTAGAACTGCAGGTGGAGGATGACACAGGGGGGTTGAAATGCAGCTTCTTACTCATTTCTAATGCTTCCTTTACTTATGTAGAGACAGTTTTGTGAAGAGATGTGTAAATTAATTGCAAGGAAAACCAAAAGTGATCAGAAAAGAAACCAGCTTTGGCCTCTGAGCATGAAAAGTGAGCAGTGCACCTGAAATCAAATTTCCTTGTTATTAGAAACTGTCTTCAGCCTAAATCTACATCAGAACACACCTGCAGTTTCAAACTGCATTTAACTCGAGGCTTGAGATCATGTCTCCTAATTATCTGCAAAGCAAATGGAGCTTAATTACGTTTTATTTAACGTGTTATAACTGAAATCATGATAATATTATTCACAAAATCATTCGCCCTTTTCCCAGCTTCTCATACCTCCTCTTTATCCTCACGCAGGAAGCCAAAGAGAGCAAAATGCATGCAGCATCCTGTTTTACAGCCACAACATCCTCCCAGTGCCGTTACTTGCGTGAATGACAAAAACACTTTTTTCTCTTCTTTAGTTGAGGAGGTAGTTGTGCAACTAATCCAGATGGTCCTAGAGGTCCCTTCCGCCCTGGTGTTCTATGATACTAGTCTCGACTGAGTATCAGGGATATTAAGATCTTGATAAAGTCCCACCATCTTCACTATTACAATATCAGAAGATGAAAAAATACATCTTCACTTGTCTGCTGGCAATAGCCATGAGCTTACATCAGTTGCTCATGGTAGCAATTTCAGTAGGAAATTTCAATCACATCATTTAATTGCACTTCAGGAGTTACTGCAGCCGCTTCAGCAATTCAACTGCTTTTATAGAATGCTTTCTGTGATGCCCATGAACATTCCCAGGAAAACCAGACAGGACTATCTTCCTGTTGCAAAAGGGAATGCGTTGTTGTCAAAGAATGAAATGTAAGAAGGAAATTTGCCTTCACCCTTTTCTGTGTTAGAAAACAGCTGCATAACACAAGCATCTCACAGTAACTATAGTATTTTATGGTGTTTCTGCAATTTACTTGCTCCTTACACCTCCATAACAGAGGCTTCACTGTGCAAGCACAAGACACTTCTGTGGCTCAGTAACGTTTTAGTTTAACAATTGAACATCCAGTTGAACTGTACTAAACATTTAGTTTAGGCTGTAGTAAATCAGTGCAGCCACCTCCTTCTGAAACCACAGCCACAAGACCAACCACCCAATGTCTTTGTCAGACAACACTGATCCAAATGCCACAGAGGTAATATGTTCACAGCAGGGATAATTCAAACCTGCAGAAAGCTGGGAAGAATATTGAAGTTCAAAAGTGACATGATACAAAGTCCATTGCATGTATTCAGCAACAACAGCAGAACACGTCGATGCTCACACCACAGGTCATAAGCTGGCTCAAAGGCCAGATTTACCAGTAAGAAAGGATTTAAAGAGTCGAAAGGAATAACGGTGGAATTTAGGATTTCAAATCTAGATAAAAACATGAATGATTGCAGTATTTTAGCTTGAAGGACTAATCAAAACTGTGCCTAGATTTGAAGAAAGTCTTCTGAAGCCATCTTGAAGAGAAAACTTACAATTTTAGTTTGCCTGGTTTTTTTTCCTAGGAAATGCAGTGTAAATGAAACACAAGGCCCTGACAGAGCAGCTACAGCAACTGCTGAATATGGAAGAACAGCCAACCCACGTTGAGGCTATGGGGAATTGAGGAAGAAAGATTCCTGCACACACAACGAGCCAGAGCCAGGGATATTTCAAGGACAATGAATTCAGCATAATGTGTAACTAGCAGAGGAGTGACAAGTTAATGTGATCATTTCTTTTCCTCATTTCTTTCTTTTCAACATGAAGACTTCATCAAGATTTTCAAGGTGCTCTTGTAGACCTGCCCGAGCTTTTAAACTACGAGTGCGTGCTGCCAGGGTAAGAGATTCCCCTTAGTTACAAACTGTGCCTGCGCAGAGCAAGTCATTAGTGTGAACCTTAATGAGTAGGTGCCCGCTGAGCTGAAGCTTCAGCTGCTCGTAGCAGCTTTGCACAAGACTGCAGCGCTCAGGAATTCACCTTTCAGTGACTGCATTCACGTTACAAGTGAAGATATTGTTACTACACACACACTGGCAAACATACCAAGGGCTATATTCTGCAACCTCTTTTAAGTCCCCTCCGTGCAGGGGAAACCTGATCTAAAGCTCCCTGCGGCTGAAGCAGCCCTCCTGCTGACTCCATTCGCTTGCGACAAGGTCCCTGGCTATCTATCCACTAACACAGCGTGAATAGAAGCAGCAGAACCTAATAGCATCGTGAGGTCAGATGGAACAAACTGATTTGCCTGCAACATATCTGACACAGAAATGCACTTACTGAAGTCTGAGATGTGAATGATGACCAGGCCCATTCTCCTCCTAATCTGCAAGTCATATCCCTACAATTTAGGACAGTGCTCGTATGTATCAGTAGCTAAATTCAGATCTAAGTAGATTTAAACCCCAAAATTCAGTCTGATCAACTGCGGAGTTTTGGAAAAACCAGAGACGGGATATAAACCTAAATTACAAGTTACAGAATGAAACGAGGAGCTCTTAGGCATGAAGTTCACAGCAGATGCAGCATATCACTGGAGGGAGTTATGTGAGAACCTCATTTTGAACTCTGGAGAGGAACAACGATCCTTTTACATTACCTCCACTGAAATCTCCTTTGGTGCCATGGGCCACTTGTGCTCATACTTGTCTTTCACAGTTTGGTCACTGTTGGCGGTTGGTGCTGCGTTCTCAGGCCGTACTCCATGGCTTGTTTTGCCCACCAGATTTTGAACTGATTTTACCATATTCTTTAAATCCTCCGGGTATGGAGTGGGATAACGTTTTAGATTTATTTCAACCTGAACATTCATAAAAAGAATTAAAGCACAAATACAAAATGAAAACAGCATGCAAACGAAAACCATGGTTACAGTACTATGGCTAAGTGCAAATCCCTCGAATCTTTAATTATCTCTTTGAGGTAATGTGCTGCAAACAGCTATCTTCATGGAGCTTTTGTACTGAAATTTGCTCTCGGTTACACTATGTCAACCTGTAATGGAATTTCAGTGACATAAAATAATGGATGGGAATGATTCCCTATAAGCCCATCTTGTGCCCTGTGGGAGTACTGTAGTTTAATTGTACATTTTGCTTGAGAGTACTGACATATTAAACCACACCTTTGAAAAACAGCACTGGTGTAAATGCAGAATTAATTATAACTGTGTTCAGTGTTCTGAATTCATCTGAATTATCTATGGCAGCTGAGAACAGACTCTGATCTACCGGGAGCTATTTGCTCTTTGTTGTACAAGTGTGTCCTACTCTTTTCTCATACAAGAAAACAGACTCAAACCACGACAGAGAAGTCACCCAAATGGTGCTTCGAGTGACTGACAGACCTACAGATTTGCCCGAAAGCTCCACATTTACATCTATAATTTTTATCACTCAGAAGCAGAGAAACATCGTATTCCCCAAGTGCAAAGCGATGCTAATTTGAAGACAACTCAACAAAATCTCAGGGCCGAGGGAAGGGGGAGGAGCAGCTGAGAAGGCCCCTGGGTGCCGTCACCCCATCCCATCACCTGCAAAGACATCACACTGCCAGCAAATTGCTCTGAGGAGATGGTGCAGCAAATGCCCACATCAGCAGCGATCCAAGCAGGACAGATGACACACGTGATGCTGACCTCTCCGTACACCTCCTGCACTACGGACCTATTTGGTCTGCTGAACGTCATCCCACCCCGTCATGAGAAGAGATGCTGAGGAAACTGAAGTGTACATCCAAACAAAGCATTACCTTGGCAAGGCTGCCTGGGCTGCACAGAGAGTGTGGGCACCTATAGGTCTGTCCCTTGAGCCCTACCACAGATGCTTCCCTCTCAGCAAAGGGTCCTCTGCTCCTCAAGAGCATCTCCTGCCCTCCCCACTGCAAACCTGTCCTATGTCCACCAAAGCTATGAAAGATGGTTGTGGCTTCACGTGGGATTCACAGGGGCACCAGAAAGCCCACCCTGTGGAGCAGCAAGGCTGAGCACATGCACTGGCCACCACACACAGGCAGCTGAAACACAGCTGGTGCTGGCTGAGCCCAGTGCTCTCTGAGCGCCTGAATGTGGGGTGGAAATGCAATAAAATCCTTAAACGGGGTAAACTTCCAGCTCCCAGTGCACGCCAGGATAACTGCTCCCAGTTATGAGGCTGTGAAAGTTGAAATCACCCCACATTTACAATGTGATAAGTGTTGGGAAGCGTTTACTACAAAGAAGCTTTTGCCTCATTGTGTATGTAAGATCAGCCAGGGGAGCTTACTTTTGATAGCTCACTGTTATAGCTGCTGGAATTTAAATTCCTAAAGAGCAGGGAAAAATGTAATTTGGGATTCCAATGAGCACGGGCTGTTCATAGGAAGAGTTTAGAAGCAAAAGCATGATCGATTTGGAAAATAAAACTGTATGAAATACTCGCATACGATTCTGAACCACAACCAAATAAACAGTACAGAGAATTGATTCTGACATGACTTTAACATAAAATGTTACAATGTATGACTGTGATGCCATATGTCGAGAAGGAATTTCAACAGAAAATAATAAATTAAGTCTGTAAAGTGTTACTAAAGCTCTGGTTGATTTACGGTTGAAAGAAATCCTGTTTCCACATGGCCTAATGAGGCAACTGCTTTTTCCCAGGATTAGGACTGTGATTGAAGGGTAAGGTCTGCAGACAGCCTGCTAAAAGCCAAGCCACAGGGCGAGTTCTCACTTGTACTAGGCAAGGAAGAATTAACTGAAAGGTTTTCCTGAGATAGACAAGTCACAGGCAGGGATTTCAGCAAGAGTTTTGTACCACTGTATTAATATTAAACAGTGAACGTCTCACGTGGCAGCGGTGGAAGGGGGGATAGCCACTGAATGCAGATATTTTGATCAGTGATTTAGATTTATCATTAGAGGAAATCTGTACTCCCTGTCGACACAGCTCTCGCTTGTTTAACACTGTATCAAAAGAAGCATGACCCTGAAAGAGAATTTTCAAGTTCAAAATTCTTGATGGAAGAAGCTACTGAGCAATTTTGGTTACCAAATAAATCTGCTTTAACCTATAGCTGGCTGAGAGTTCAGTTTCAGCTAGGAAAGATCAAAAGTGAAAACTGCATGCTAGAAAACACCACTGATGTCTGTGGTTACTGCCTGGTGACAGTTTAAATTAACCTTCAAATTCATCCCATAAAGGTCAGGTAAAACTGCTAAGAACATACATGTTAAAACCTCCCTTTGACCTATGGCCACACCGGGATGGTGTGACACACACTGAGTCCTCAGAAGGTTCAAGCAATTACCTCTACTCACAGGCTGATGGACAGCTCGGTCAACTCCTTACAACACCCTCATGCTCATTTGTATCTAGAGCTGTCCTGGGTTCAGCAGCAGCAGTCATTTTTCTCCTTCTCAGCAGCTGGTGCAGTGCTGTGGTTTTGACTTTCAGCCTGGGAACAGCGCTGATAACACCGATGGTTTTAGTTGCTGCTCAGTAATGTTTACTCTGAGTCTCATGCTCTGCCAGGGAGGAGGGGAAGCCAGGAGGAAGCAGAGACAGGACCTGACCCAAGCTGACCAAAGAGGTATTCCATACCACAGCATGTCATGCCCAGGATGTAAACTGGGAGCAGTTACCCAGAAGGGTTAGATCACTGCTCGGTCAGGCTGGGTATCGGTTGGCTGGTGGTGAGCAGTTGTATTCTCTCCCCTTGTTATTTCCCTTATCATTGTTATCACTGATGGTAGCAGCAGTGGTTTGTGTTATACCTCAGTTACTGGACTGTTCTTATCTCAACCCGTGGGAGTTACATTCTTTAGATTCTCCTCCCTATCCCTCTGGAAGAGGAGGGGAGGAAAGGAGAGGAGGGGGTGAGAGAGAGACTGAGTGGCTGAGTTGCCGGCTGGGTTAAACTATGACAAGAGCTGAACTGACACTGCTGGGAAAGAGCATGCACACACCAGAAGGATGCAAATAAACATTTCTATCTTATTCATAGTCACTGATTTTGAGGTCATTTTTTCATGGCTTGGGCAAAAAGGCTCTTTTCCATGATAGGGAAAATCCCCCCCACACCTCCAATGGGAAATCCTTTCACAGCCTGGCGAGATTTCCCAGGTTTGAACAGAATTAGGTCTCTACTCACAGTTTTTACCCACTGCAGGTATTTCTGGGTACACACAGTGAGGTATCAGAGAAGAGAGAAGCTCTCTTCAAGGTACACAGACAGGAGAAAATACCTGATCAGCTCCTAGCTCCCTGCTTCGCTTTTCATTTAATAATTCTGCTCCATCTAAGCAATAAGTACAGCATCAGCTGCAGAGTTTAGTGGTTTGAACTGATGAGAAGACATTAGGATCATTATCCAAGGCCAGTTTGGATGGGGTTCCTGCTCTAGTGGAAGGTGTCCCTGCCCGTGGTAGGGGGTTGGAACTGGAGGAGCTTTAAGCTCCCTTCCAACCCAAACCATTCCATGATTCTCTGATTTTGGAGGAGAGGAACATTGGATTTTATGTGGGAATAGAAGAATCTCATCCAGAAACAGACTCACGGTCTACAACACTGGTTAATGCCCACTCCCTATGGATGAGAGGGAGAACAGGTAAGAGCCACCACTACTACAGGTAAGAGCATCCATTGCACCCCCAACAGCTCCAGGGCCTGGGATCACACCACACAGAGACATCTGCTCGCAGCATGGCCACGGGCCAGCTATTCTTGCTAAGTCCTGTTTCCAGGAAACCTGGAAGCGTGGTGCTGTGCCTCTGCTTCCCTGCTCTCCATGCAGCAGATGGCAGCATTTGAACTGACGTAGGGGAACAGCTCAGTGCATGAAGGAGTTACTGATTCTACACAGTTTACTCAGAGGAGACATTTGTTTCAGCCATTCACAGTGTTCTGAAATATATTAAACCCCAAACGGCTAAGTGATGTAATTCATACATTACATTCCAATATTTAAACTAACACTAGCAAATACCATACAATACAATTAAATTCCTCTATCATCTTGCAAAGATTCCCAGATGCTGTTTTCCTTATATGACCCATAAACGGGCAATTCATCTGGGGTACACTTTCAGTTTAATCCCTTTATTGTGAGGCAAAGGTTGTGTTTGGGCTTCATTCTCTGCTTTATTAAAGCAGCAGAGTCTGTTATCCCTGGTTACAAGAGTTGGATGAAAATTCCTTGATTGGGAAGAATACTAAAAAGGAAAAATCCAAGATTTCCAAGAAGATCTAAATGGGATGTTAAATAACTGTTAATAATGGTATTGCTCATTTGAAAAGGAAAATACGCTTTAAACCTCCTCACAGGATTTTTGTCCCTGGCAATACATTTGATGTTGGGTATCTTCCCACAGGTAAAAATGTGCAGTGTTTAAGCATTTGATCTGGGGTAATTCCTCTATATTATTCAAGAAATGGAAATTTTCATGCCATATGCATGTAGCTAATGTCCTTCTGACAAGCTTTATGATTATGGACTCTACTGAAACCTCTGGAATTACCTTGATTTCACATAACTGGAGGAGGATACTCATGTTTTGATCTTCATTTATGTTAGGTTACAAACCTGATGAGACCGACCCTCTCCACTGCACATCCCCATGTACCCCTGTGAAGCTGCAAAGATCTCACTGACTTCGAGAGGAACATGGAATCCCCTGTGTGATCTGATTATTTCTCAGGAACCAGGTGGTGGGACAGGAATTCCAAGTCTCCCAACCCTCTGGGTTATCCTTGTCTGCGTGACAAAACACCCTGCACAGCAGGAACCCAACATGAGGGCTATGGGCCTTAGCTGACATGTGGAAGCGAAGCAGTGCTGTCTAGACAGCAATAGCAAAAGCAGAATTGGTGGTGTGAACTTTAGGGAGAGCAGTCATGCTATTCCTCCTCAACCGCTCTACTTCAAACACGGTGATGAGTACTTTCTAGGTATTTAGAACTCAAACCCAGCTCAATCCAAGATCTGCAGCTTGGACCCTGTCCATACTATGTGAATTCCAGAATAAATCAAATAGAACTTACCTTGACTTTCCCTGCATTTTCCTCCTCTTCCTTTTTTTCTTCAAATTCAAAGGCAACAGTCATACGTTGCTGTCTCTGCTCCTCCCACAAAGTAGGGTTAAAACTATCACTGTCTGACTGGAAATCTACAGTTAAATTGCAAAGAGCCATTAGTGCACCCAGCACAAGACTGGAAATGATCTAACAGACATGCCCTTAGTTGATCCTGTCATCTTGGGTTATTGCCTTAGAACTGCTGAGGGGGGGAAGTGAGAGTAGTAACCCATAACCCATTACAAACAGTGCTTAAGCTTTAAACTGAAGTGAGAGCGATGGGGAGCAACAGGGTTTTGATGCAGGTCTGGAGGGGAGGGATGTATGAAAGCTCCTTCAGATGGGTCCAGTGTCCCCGCAGGTTGAGCCTGCTCTGACCGCGTGCCCATCTGCATGGCAGCAAGGAGTATCTTAGCGTTTCTGTCCCATGCACACCCAATTCCCAAGTTCAGATTGTTCCTACAAAGCCATTCTGCTGACGGTAGAGAAGTGCTGAGGAAAATGTAAATCTGATGGGCTGAGAGTAAAGGATTTGTAAACAGGATTCCGTTGGGTATGACAAAACACACACCGGTATGTGTGCACCACCGGCTTTGTGCGTCAGAAGAGACACACACACACAGAACCAGGTCTGAAACCCCTTCTTTTCCCTCCCGCTGCTCTTTCCTCCACTATCTGCACAAGCTCTGCTCCTGCCTCTGTGGGCAGAGCTGATGGCGTTTTACCTTCATCGCTGCGGGGTTGCTGGGGAAACATGTAGTTAGTCAGAACTCGCTGCTTTGTTTCGGGGTGAGCCTCGGTTTGCAGTGGAATGAGGGCCTTGGACTGCACAGAAAGGCAAAACAGAGAACTGTTAATTCACAGCATATGTGTGGAGAGCAGATTTAGCACTTGATAAATAGAAAATACAAGATTAACTGAAATTCCACATGAAAACAAACTTCTCTGTGGACTAAACCACGTATCACTTTGGTGGAAAAGCCTCCCCTCCCATTCCTCACTTCTGGAATTCCTACCAGGATCAACAGAATAAGCCCATCTATCAGAAATACTGACTGCACATTCAGTCATTCCATGGAGGAAGCTGAAGGCCCAGTGGAGCAGAGCTGCAGCTACACAGTTACAACACCCACTCTGGTCTATTTAAAGCTAGGGCTAACGAGGAGAAGATTCATGATGGTTATTAGTTCATCTGAGGGCAGAACTGGTGCAAGATACTGGAGAATTTACATGGAGGCGCTCTGACTATTGAGATGTTACTGCTGTGTCTTGCTTCAGCTGGTGTAAGGGGCTTTGGGCAAGGGGGAATGGGGGAATTGAAGCTGCCCAAGGGGAGACTGAGCTGAGCTCTTAGGCAGAAGCTCTTCCCTGTGAGGGTGCTGAGGCGCTGGCACAGGGTGCCCAGAGAAGCTGTGGCTGCCCCATCCCTGGCAGTGTTCAAGGCCAGGTTGGACACAGGGGCTTGGAGCAAGCTGCTCTAGTGGAAGGGGTCCCTGCCCGTGGCAGGCGTTGGAGCTGGAGGAGCTTTAAGGTCCCTTCAACACAAACCAGGCTGGGGTTCTGTGCTTTTTTATTACCCCTCCACTTAATCTCCCCTCCCTCCAGCTGTAACATTTTTTGCTTAGCTATAGAATCAAGAAGTACACAGAAGGAGCAGTGCAGTAAGCAGCACCAGTGTAAATCTACTGACTGCCATGCTCTTGGCTTTGCTGTGATGTGAGGGCCTGGCTGAATGGTGTGCCCTGGCCAGGAGTCAGCAGGAATGTCATCTGATGTCTGGACAACGGAACCTCCCCATCTGCTGGGCTCTGCTTCCATGAGGGCTTTTTTATGTGGATAAAAGGATGGACTCATTTCTGCTAGTATGACAACTGGCCCCTGAAGAATTAACCTCATCAACCGCAGCTAAAGAGCTGTAATACCTGACTATGAGCGTTATTGCAAAGTGGGAACAATGAGATTATGAGACTGTGTTGAGATTATTAAAACCTGTTAGGTAATGTCAAACGTGTCTTTGTGCAAATGGAGGTTTTCTCCATTTAGGGTTAAATTATAGAGTTGCAAAATGATTCTATCCATCAGTCCTGGCGAGGGTCGGGACTTATTTCAGTGCTGAGATGCTGGTTGAACCGTTCCATTTCTCAGTGTTGCATAAGCTGCATCATTTGTTTTAAAATAGAATCCAAAGAACGCATAGCTTTGGAACAAAGAAAGGCAAACTTAAATGTAAAAGGAACTTAAATGAGAGTTTTCTCCAAAACAAGCCTCAGAGTTCTGGTGCACCTTTTACATATTTAAACTCCCATTGACTTTAATGGAGTTTAAAGTATGCAGCAATGGGAGCGTGGACAAGGGAAAGGGAAAAGGCAGATGACAAGAGGCACCGATGGAGTAAAGGATGGAAATTTTGATAATGAATTCTTACCTCTTGAATTCCTATTTACAAAACGTCCCCTTGTACTTTTGGCCTCAGAGAAGCTTAGCTAAATGCAAGTGATAAATCCTGCAGAGGGGATCTCTCCAAGTTAATAAATGACAGCCAGAGGAATCCAGACCTTGATATGAAAGCATAAAGCCGGACTGGGAGCAACTACTTGTAAAATTCTCCTACAATCCTGTATTAAATTACAGGTTTCATCTCCAGCCCTGGCTAAGACCCTGAGTTAGTGAAGAAAATACGAGTACCCAAAGTCATTACCTGGTTGTCAGAGAGCCACAAAGCTGCAAGCTCTTTGAGCTTTGTAAAAGTGAAGGGTAAATTCTTCAGCCTGTGAACGATAACATTGGAACCGCATGAATCCATTTGCACTATAGTTTCTTTCAAAGCTCTGTATGTAGCACGTTTATCTTGACCATGCTGAGATTGCTCTGATTCCATCTCTTTATATTCTCTCGCTTTTTAAGAAAATACAATTGCTTATTTAAGGCCTTCCAGATTTGGAATCTAAAACTACTGACATCATACCCTAAAACTGTTAAGGAGATACCAATATTTTGCCTTGGCTGTAAGGTAACCAAAGTTACAGCTTCTAATGCAGCCAACAGGAAAAATCTTGGTCCCAGGGAGACTTAGAGGAAAGACCTGACAGTTTTCAGGTAACAGAAATCCTTCTATTGGACATTTACATTTTGGAACAGAAATAATCTGAACTTACTGAAAATTCCTTTTTGCAGAAATGTTAGGAAAACGATTAAAATATTATAAATATTCAGAGTGAACCTAAATGCCAAAATTAAATGAAGCAGGAATAAAAAAACCCCTTTCAGTTATACATGTAAATGCATTTCCTAAGAGTGATCTGAATGTAGGAGTGGGGACAGGATGACTTAATCCTTGTGGAAGCTTCACTCAGGTTTTCCCCACTAATTCTGAACATCTTTTTACATCTTGGTCTGTGCCAACACGAGAGTGTCCTGACCACACACTGACACTGACCCATCTTAGTGTTAGGGACAGTGAAGGAGCTGGAGGACTGTAGGAAGAATTGGACTGACCAGAGGACTGCCTACAAAGACAAAAGCTAAATGTGATTTAACAGCAAGAAAAGAGGAAAAGCCCTTTCCTGAGAGTCAGACACCCCATGCTACGGAAAGAAAAGCTCTTACAGAGCTGTTCACTCACACCTCAGGTAAGGGTGGCATCGTGCTGCCCCACGTGCAGGGCATCCTCATCATAATTCATTGCCATCTCCCATCAAACCACCAAAACCACTCCTGCAGCCTTCTGCACATTAAAACCTCCCCATACTTTTGGGACATAGGCACCTCATGCGCTTTTCCACCACTGCCTCTCTGCAGTGCTTTGAAACTGTGCCCATTCCGGAATTTGTAGGTGTATTTTTACCACAAAGTCATTACCTCCGAAGACAGTGTTATTTCAGTGTTATTGCTGTGGAACAGTGCACTACGGACACTCTTTATATACCCAGGTTACAAGTTTAAGCTTTAATAGTTAACATAATGATTCTTAAATAGTGTTTAACCATGTGTTTAATGCAGAGCTTTTTTCTGCCTGAAAAGAGAGGAACTTTGGCTTTTCAATTGGTACCGTTATTTCTATACGTTTTAGGATTCAGTACTAGTAACATAAGTTTCAAAATTCAACAGAAGCCTCTGTCTGCAGGTGTTACTGGTGGTGGTTCAATGCACTCAAGTTGAGAAGTGTGTACCAAAGGGAGAAGCCAAGCTGGTGAGCTTGCTCCAGAAATGGTGTGCGGCAAGGGGATCTCCAAGCTGGTTTTCCACTTCCATACTCAAACAAAACGCAGAATTAGTTATTTTTAATTCTTCTTCGTCAGTAAGCCTGGATACCCCTTTTTAAGCATCTGAAAAGGCCAGATTTTAAGGAGTCTTCAAAGGAAGAAATCCCCAAATAGAGCTCAAAGAATGAGGGCACCCAAAATCATGGGTGGTTTTGGAAAATGCTCAGCCGAGATATGCCCCAGCCTCTTTGACTAACTGCAATTTGGTTTTGAGAACTAAGACTGCTTCATAAATCATGTGCTGTAGGAACATCTCACCCTCATCTGTACTGCCAGTGCTCCTGCAAGCACTCTGACCTTCGCCAACAAATGAATTACCAAGTGATTTCATGCTCTACCCTGGGTCAAAACAAGGCCCTTGATAACTGGCACTTACACTGCATTAGTTTAACCATGAAAGGGAAATACATCAATGTTTTTCCAGCTTCATCAGTCAAAACAAGGATACACCACAGCTATAGAGGATCTCAAACATTAGTTCTGCATGGACGTAGGTTGATTGCTTCTCCATCCTCTAGGCCAGATCCTACTTGCTATAAATCAGCATAACCTGCTGATTTCAAAGAGCTAGCTCCCATCATCCTCAGTAAAGGATTTGGCCTCCTCTGAAGAGAGAAATTTTCATCAGTAACTGAGAAAAAGCAATTAATCTGCACTGCTTCCATTGCTCTTGCACATTATCTGTAGTCAGTACAGAGAAATAAAACTTTCTGGCTGTGCTGTTCAACAGAGAGCATTTCTTTTATGCTGAGATGCTGAAACTCCTCACTAGACAGCTTGGAAAACCACGTATGTCATTATTTTTATCAATCTAAGGGAAAATATATTCACAGAACTAAATGAAACTCTAATTGGTGCAGAGATAGCTAATCAAGAAGATGGCCAAATCAAATTGACTTAGAAATCAAAGGCAAACTAGGCTGTACCAAACTGACTTGCTCTGACTGCGACTGGTATTTTATCCAGCCTGAATAAAGGACCTTTGCAGGGGGCCGTTTCTCTACCAGAAGGCTTGACAGAGCAAGGGCAGCAGTCAGGATGGGGAACAGGATGGACAGAAACATGGTCACAGAGCCTACACCCTTCCTTCAGGCACCAGCCCTATGATGTCCTGAAACATAAAGTCCACGGGAAAACAGTACCTCTGATTGTTCAGGACAATGGCACCAGTTCCAACTGGTGCCTGCTGGGTGTGCTCCCTTGCATGAGCAACAGTTCCATTCCTCTGCAATGTTTTCATGGCTAATAAGTTCAGTTTGCAATCTCTTACACTGGTTTGTAAAGAGAGCTGAAACCGTGATAGCCAAATCAAAGGAAACTCTGAGTGCTGTAGAGATCACCTGGGTGCCCCATCCCTGGCAGCGTTCAAAGTCAGGCTGGACACAGGGGCTTGGAGCAAGCTGCTCTAGTGGAAGGGGTCCCTGCCCATGGCAGGGGGTTGGAACTGGATAAGTTTAAGGCCCCTTCCAATCCAAACCAGTCTGGGATTCCACGATTCATACTAATTCAATTAAACTACAGGTTAAATCACATATGCTACTGGCAAATGAAAATGTTTTAAAGTTATCAATAAAAATCCTTCTTTTAAGGTAAATCTTGATGCACCAACTGATTTTGCAGGGAAACAACTGTCCCCAGTAACAGTCTGGAAACAATTGAGATGTCAATGCTCATTTATAGTGTTTAATCATCACATTGAATATGTTTTCTTGTGAGAAAAAAAAGGTGAAGAAATGTCCCCCAAAGTTCTCAGGTGAATAAAATCAAACCCACCCCAGCACACTTTTTGACATGACACCCCCAAACGTTAAACCACTGTATCATATGACTTCACAACCTCAGGGAAGCTACACATCAGTGTGTTACACTGGTCTGGAGTGAGGAACTCAATATAATTCCATCATTAATCCCAGAATATACCTTCTGCATAATTTGTTACGTTCTTAACGGTTAGAGACTTTAAAAATATTATTCATGGGGCACAAGCAAAGGAAAGAAAATGTCATTGATGCTGCGTAAATATAGAAACCATCAAATGTTGATATTTGAGGGGTCTCACGGGGCAAAGGTGGTCTTGGCTTTTGCTGAAGCCTCCTGACGGACATAACTTGAACTTCTCTGTCCTGATAATAATTATTTTTCTCATAGTTTTGCAAAATAACCCACTACATATTTGTACCAGGTACTGCATTTTTGTTATGTGCTAAGTAACCCAGCTCAGAGGACGGGAAAGGTTTCCCCTGATTGTTACGCTGAGTAACATAAATGTACAAAGAGCTTATGGGAAATACCTTCTAGATTCATCGATGCACACATCATACTTCGGTGGCATTCAGAAAGACTTTTTAATAATAAACCAAACATGGAAAATTCATGTGCAAACATGTTGAAAACTGGTCATTACAAGCAGCATCACCAGTCAGCCAGCGGAGCCCAGAGACAGTTGTGTTTGTGACAGTCCTCCAAGGGAGCTCTCAACAAATCGGTAATAACAGGGTTTTCAGAGTGGGGAAGTTTGAAAGAGCATGATTTATATTAACCCATCAATATACTGCTCATAAAACCACTGTGGACATACATGGCCAGCAGTGACCACCTCTTTGGCAATGAGCAATACTGTACAATTGAACATCTAGCCAGAAAAAGAAGAGGTACACCAGGGAATAGCCTTGTTTTGAACGGGTCATGTCATCTTAGGACCTTTTTTTGCCTAACTTCTGTGGGTGAGATTCAGAGCAGCAACTGAGTTCTGACCCCAGGACAGAAGCAGTGCAAATACAGAAAGGTGATGATTCTTTGAGCTCTTCTTTAAGCACAATCTAAAACTAAAAGAAAGGTTACTTACCAGTAACCGATGCTCTTTGAGAAGTGTAGCCCAAATGTACATTCTAACAATTCTACCTCTCAATCACAGGACTCATACCTGGAAGGACTCTGAGGAGAGAGGAGAAGCAGATGGAAGACAAATGTATATGTGGACTACACATTGTGAAGAACACCGGTTACTGGTAAGACATCGTTTGAATGAATCCCATGTGTACTCTTAACAGTGACTGAATCCAAGCAGCTACCCCCAGGGACTCATTACGTGCGGGAGGTCTTGGTATCTTTTGTACAAGTAGCAACTGCTCAACTACTTATCAAATGCTGCATCGGTTCTTGAAGCACTGGAGATAGTGTTATGGCTGGCAAAGGCCAGGATGAACCTCCAGGTAGCTGCATTGCAAGTACCTGGAGCCAAAACTTCCCTGACTGCAGAAGGTGAAGCTCCCCAAGCTCTGGGTGCTTGCACACTAACCCTCCTTAGGCTCCACCTTCAGCAAGTCAGGATTGAACCCATCACTGCCTTTTAATGTGTAGAGACAACAGAATATTGCATTTCCCAGAGATGAAGAGGGTTGAAAAGGTTTGGACCTGTAAAGATCAAAGGAGAAAGGACTCCCAGCTATGGAGATGGGGAGTATAGATACAGCCTTAGAGTGTATGGCATGGGAAAGAAAAGCTGGGTCTATTTCCCTGGTTAAAATGGAATTCTAATGTGAATATTTGAAGAATGTCCTGGAATTAAATCAGCTTCTGGTGAGTTTCAATAGCAAAGTCCATCTTACAGTGATGGGGGCCTTCGGGAGATACTGAATACGAGTGAAAGTTTGTAGTAGCCAAAATCATTGTCCATCCAGGCTACTAGCAGAGTCATGGGGATAAAGACAACGGCGTAAGAGGCTAATGGATACACAAGTGCACCATTTATAGCCACAGCTTACACATGAGAGGTGAAATCTGGCATGTGATGAAGTAGATGACCCTGAGGTATCATTCACTGGGATGAACCTCCAGGGGACAGATACCCAAGCACTGTGTTCCCTTTGTAAAATTACACATCCATGACAAGAGCCTGTGCCCTCTGTGAGAGAAATAAAGTGCAAAGATGCCAAGGAGCCCATCACCATGGGGTGAAGCACATGCACTGGACCCCTGGCTCTAGAACTGCCTTTCTGTTCTGCTTGTGTGTCTGTCTCCTCTTCCAAGGGGCATCCAGGAGAAGAGCTGGGGTGCTCTACCTCCTCTGTCACAGGTGAAGCAGAAAGAGCAGAGGGGCAAAACTGGTGTAGTGACATGGAAAGGTTCCTAGCAACAAGCAGAGGCCAAGTATGCTCCTTATTATCATGGACATGTGGACTCATTCAGGGAAAGAATGGATATTGCCTTAATGCTGGTATGAATGGGAAACTGGGAAACCAGAAAAGTAAAAACAATGTAAAACCCCAGCATTAAGATGGTATCTGAACTTTGTCCAAGCCTCTGGTGCCAAAACACTGAAACTTTGACTTCATTAAAATGGGGATGTCCATAACAGCAGCATTATCACAGTGTCCCAGCAGGGAAACATTTAACCTCAGCCAGAACGGGTATCAACGAAGAGTAAAAATTTATTCCCCAAACCCTTACAGAAAAGCACATGAGACAGTTCATGCAGGTTTAAAGGCTGAAGGCCTTCATTCTGAGTTAGCTCCTATCTCTCCTAGCCTAGACTCTGCTCTCCCACTAGTTATTCAATGCTTACATCTCGCTGTGCAGCTTTTCAGGTTGCCTTGAGAGAGCAACTTCTCACCCCAACAGGCAAAGGTCCTGTTCTCATGTTTGCCAGGCTCAATGGTGAGGAACTCAGCCACAAAGAGTGTCATGAAATGAACACAAGAATGATTGCTTCTTCCTTTTTCAGTGAGATAAATCAGCTCAGTGATGCATCCAGTGAGCCCTGAGCAAGTGTAAGGGCAGATGCAGGGCTACCAGCCAGCACTGAAGGGCGGGTGGGAAGGGCAGCAGCCCATTCCACCCCATGGAATATCACATCAGCAGGATGCTGGCCCTGGTAATTACCTTCCTCCACAGTGGAAATCCCAATCCTCTCTTAGAGCTGGGTAGATGGGGACAAAGGAAGGTGGAGCAGGGCTGCTGCTCTGGTGGCATCCATCTGTCAGGTCAGCTTGGTTGGAAGCCCTGCCTGGTACTACCACCTCCAGTGCCTCATCCCAGCAGTAAACCACCTCCTCCCTCTCAGCAATTACACATGAAGACATGAGCCTGAAATCAGGAACTGGCCTGGCTTGAAAGTTACTTGGCCAAAAACAAGGAAAAAAAAAGAAAGCAAAACAAAAAACCACACAGTTTTTCTGCTTCCTCAACACGCATTCATGGCACAGGTTTGTAAAGAGGTCAGAGTGATCCAGGACAGGTTGGATTCATGTGCCAGCAAACACACCCTGCAGTGCTACTCCTTGAAGTCCCCCAAGACCCCAAACCAGCGTTGTCCTGCTGCCTCCCCACTTCTCCATCACCCTGTGCCTCCTCCTGTGTGCTGGCCATGCAACAGCAAAGCGGACCAGCCCCTGGAGACATCACCTGAAACCTCACCATGCCTGTGAGAGGCTCCTCTCATCTGTATCATGCACGCATCCGAGATCACTGTGCACCTCAACAGGATCACAGCAGGACAGGACAGGGTACATGGGTGCAGAACAGTCAAGGGAAGCCTCAGTGCCTATGCTGGCACCAGCCTGACTGACACTAAAGGCTGTAGAGATAAAGGCACAAACCTACACTGCTGTGGGGACAGACCGATGGGACAGTGCTCCCTGGCCCTGAGGAAGCACTGGGATCTGAAACCCCAGATCAATGACCCAAGGTTTGATTCTGGCATTTGGACAGTTTCGACACAAACTAAAGTTTAACTTTGTGTTCTGGTCCATACCTCATGTATTTTATGATACACAATTGCAATGCTGAAAACCATCAAACAGAATGAAGCAAATAACTTCAAACCAATATATTACAGGGATTTCTACATGACTTCATTTGTATTTTATGCTTAAATTTCAGCAGTGAAACTGCTGACAGAACATAGACACAGATGTGGGAAGTCCTTCCCCTGGTTTTTACCGAGTAGGGATGACAGTACTGGAAACAAAACAGCATTTGCACATCCTACTTAAGGAAAAGTCTGATCTGTGACATGGGGTGGGGGTCAAGAAAGGCTCACTTAAGGTTTCCATTTCTCAGGAATAGCATGTGAAGAGGAACCTGGTCTTTCCCAAAACCTTTGCTGAAGGAGATACAAAGTTTTCTCTTGCTTTCAGCAGAGGCAGGATAACAGGATAACATGCCAGTGTGCCTGCATTTAATGAGTCCCTACGCACCAGCTTGTCACAGTGGTTTAATCATTCAATATTACAAAGTTGTATACAATTTTGGAGCCAAATATCACACTTCCACATGGAAACAGCAGGAGATAAAAGAAGTAAACAGGCTTTAATCTGTTAAAACACACTGAAACCCAGATCTTGGCCCCATTCAAGTTTGGCAGTGGAACTAAGACCAAACCACAGAGATTAAAGAAAATAAATCAAGGTTTCTTTCCTTATAGTTTAAATAATCATAAATATAATTCTTATATTAGTAAAGTCTCACAGTGGCTTAGAAGAATTATGTGAACTGTACCTGTTATCACTCAGATTTAACACTCGCAGCTTCTGCATCTGCCCAATTTCATCAGGGAGGAATTCCAGCTTGTTGGAGCGCAGAGACATCACCGTCACGTTTTTACAGCTCCCGATCTAGAGGGGTGGAAAACCCAAGATATCAGGATCCCTGCTGTGGCAAAATTCATTACCACTAAACTTTGGTGTTGGGAGGTGACCAGAAACACAGCAAATAGAGAATGTAGTCCTAAAGCAATGTCCTCCCTCAGCCAGTAACATCAGAGAAATGCCAGCGCTGCCTGCACTACCCTGAGGGACACTCTCACCTTTACATGAATTTACCAATTGTTTTACTGTTTCACTATTGAGTATGCAAGAGCACTGAGTATCTAAGTATGTATTTAGATTGGATCTAAGGAAGAAGTTCTTTCCTGTGAGGGTGGTGAGGCACTGGAATGGGTTGCCCAGGGAGGTTGTGAATGCTCCATCCCTGGCAGTGTTCAAGGCCAGGTTGGACAGAGCCTTGGGTGACCTGGTTTAGTGTGAGGTGTCCCTGCCCATGGCAGGGGGGTTGGAACTGGATGAGCTTAAGGTCCTTTCCAACCCGAACTATTCTATGGTTCTATGATTCTTCTGAGTAGGTAAGAACATGCTTCTTCCACGCTGGGCAGAAGCAATTGCTTGAAGAGATGTTTCGTCTGAGTAGGGATGAAATCTTGGCCCTACCACAAACACTTCAAGGTGTAAATTAAACAGAATCAGCTTCTCACTTCTCTGGGCAGCTCAGGAAGGAAATTCTCATCCACAGCCAAAGTCCTCAGGTTGTGAAGGTAGCCGATGGTGGAAGGTAGAGACTCCAACTCATTACAGCTGCAGTCAAATTCTTCTAATAAAGACAAACTGAAAGAGGAATTACACTTGTTAGATGCTGTACAAAGACCAGATAACAAAAATGAACAAACTAGAACCTCTGAAAGTTGTAAAGCATCACACTGTTACAGACACCATGCCCTGAAGAAGGAACTTTTCGTGCAAATTTCCCTAAAAGTCTATAATAATGTGATTTTAGGAACACTTTTCATCAGTCTTATCCAATGAGGCAGTTTAAGAAAGACCACTTGTCTTCCTCACATCATCAGTCTTACTTTCTGTAGTGAGGGTGTTTTTCAACTACTTCAAACAGTGAACAAGGCAATTCCTACTCAGCAGAAGAATCAAACCAAAAAGTTTATCAACTTAACAACAGAGACACGCAACAGGTAAAGCAACAGCACTGGTGAGAGCAAAGGGAAGGGACACAGAAATTACCTGCAGGGTACATTCAATCTGAGGCACCTAACATCACAGAATCATGGAACCAACCAGCTTGGGAAAGCCCTTTAATCTCACCCAGTCCAACCATTCCCAGCCCTGCCAAGGCCACCGCTGCCCCATGGCACTGAGGGCTCCCCTCCACGCTGTGTGAACACTCGCAGGGACGGTGCCTGCAGCCCTGCCCTGGGCAGCCTGTTCCAATGCCTGAGCACCCTCTGGGGCAGGAATTGTTCCTCAGCTCCATCTAAACCTGCCCTGGGGCAGCTTGAGGCCGGTTCCTCTTGTCCCATCCCTTGTTCCTTGGGAGCAGAGCCCAGCCACCTACTGCCACCACCACAGCTATATCACCCTTACATTACAGTTACAGCTGAATCCCTCGCAGCAAAGACTAATTTCAGCTACTACTTAAAATATCAAATCTCTTTCAAGTGCTTGTTGTTTCTAAGGACAACAGCTACTATTACATTATGAATATTCTCAGCCAAGATCAATGACAGCTGTTTGTTTATTTGGGCTTTTTGCTTTTAAGGGAGTTAAACTGGGAGAAAATGAGGCATAGCTGTGCAGTCTATGTATGCATCATCTCCAAAGTGATACTGGGCTGTTTCAGGTCATCCTAATACAGATCAGTGGTGACAAAAAAGATGAACTGGGATCTAAATGCAGTGATCAGCCTCTTGTAGATGGACACGGCTTTTGTCTCAGCATGCGCCTCTCTTACATGCTGAGAGCTGGCTAGAAAGTGCTCTTGAAAGGGTATCGGATGGCAAGGACTGAAACAAAGCAGACCAAAGACATCTTCAGACACTCAAGTTCAAAAATCTCCATTTTGGTCTTGTATCCCTTTCCCTAGATTGTATTTCCTGTATTCTGTCAAGCTGGGAATAGAAAGAGGTCTGACCTGACGATCAGTGCTTGAACCAGCCCATCCACTGCTGCTCTGGTATGGAACAGCCCCAGTAGTGCTTCTCAGCCCTTCAGGACCCTGTTCTACCAGGCCCTCAGCCCCTGGGATGCTCTGGGGGGTTTGCTTTTCCCAGGAGACAAAAGGTATCAGGCAACACTTACCTATCAGTCTTACTTTGGGGACTAAGAATCAACAGTTTGCCCTCTGCTAGTGCAAATAACACACAGAGGAGTATATATATGCACAATACATGTTATAGAAGCATGCAATGGTTTGTGTTGAAGGGACCTTAAAGCTCCTCCAGCTCCGACCCCTGCCATGGGCAGGGACCCCTTCCACTGGAGCAGCTTGCTCCAAGCCCCTGTGTCCAACCTGGCCTTGAACACTGCCAGTGATGGGGCAGCCACAGCTTCTCTGGGCACCCTGTGCCAGCGCCTCAGCACCCTCACAGGGAAGAGCTTCTGCCTTAGATCCAACCTAAATCTCCCCTCTTTAAGTTTGAACTCATTCCCCCTTGTCCTGTTCACTACAGTCCCTGATGAAGAGATATATTATATATTTACTATATATATATACACATATATATGAAATACAGAGATATTGCATATATATTCTGATCATATACACACATACACATATAAAAACTCTGAATATCTTAAAAACTTAGGCTGGATATAAAATTTCTTCAAATGGATGCTGCACTGCTCCTTCAGCTCACGGAATACAAGTTTGGTGGCCCATCACAAATGCCATCATTCCTTGCTTCTGCCCCTGTTTTTCTGCTCCACATCTACTGCCGTTACAGTAAGGTTAAATGGCAAGCAACTGTTTCTTCCTCAGTGTTTGTCACCCCCCCTGTGCACTGACAATGGGACTCCATGCCCGAAAGGTTGCCTGGGATTTTTCCAAACGTTTTGGTAGATGTGATGCAAAGCTCGCCTTTGCTCAGTCAGATCTCGATGGGTCACAGCTGCAAGGCTGGGCCTTTGCTGCATCTCTAATTTACCTTTATTCCAGTGTCTTGATTTAGAAAAAGGACTTTCAGCCTTCAAACGTTGGGAAATAGCAAAGCAGAAGTAGCTTTTCCTAGCAGGGAATTCTCAGAACTAGCCTCTAATTGCTGTATTTCAACAGGCTGAAAAGCCACAGTGCTTAGTGAAAGAGATGCATGGAACATATCCAAGAGCTCTGCCAGGTTTTGGGTTTAGCTTTTCTTTAATAAAGCTTTGTACCCACCACAGTTTATTTCAATGGAGATACAAAACAATTCCAGTAAAGGCAAAAGTCTGTCACGTTTACCTACTTCATACAGAATGTGTGCTCAACGGGGGGAAGTCCAACTGGAAAGCTTGGTGCATTGTGGGACACACACGTTTTAACTTCTACTGATGAGAACACAACCAGAAGAGCTTGAAAACAGATAAGCTAATTGAGAACTACCATGTTCCGATGGCAATGAGAAACCCAGACATGCTGAGCTCTAACTGGAGCAGCTTCCCTGGCAGTGAAGAATGACTTCACCAGACAACAGAATTCTATGTGAAGGGAATTGTCTGGCACAGACATTCTCAGCTTCTTGCCTTCCTGATGGAATGAGCAAGCAAATGAAGGTGGCCACAAAACCAACCAGCGTGAAACTGGATTTTATCCTTGTAACTACCATGGCCAAGAAAATAACGCACTTCAGAAAGTGGTTTTTCATTCATCACGGATTGGGCATGAAAGTAAGTTGACAATAGCAGCTATAATACCAACAATGCTAATTTAGCTAAATACCATTAACCTTACTGTCTCCTTGGACTAAATTCAGATCATTCTTGACAGGTTTAAAGGCAGACTAGAATCAGACATGGACCTGCTGTTCAGTCTGGCACCCACTGAAATGAGGCAGGTCACAGGACATACACTGATGTAGACGAGGAATATTTTTAGACAGATGAGCAGAGAGGGATTCATGGAGAACGATGACTGCCATGGACGGACCCAAGGGTAGTTCCAGTCCATCTCAGTCCCATTCCATGCAGTCACAGACCTTTTCTCCCAACAGCCACAGTACCCAGGTGACTGCCGCAGTAGCCTAAACCCTTAGTTACACCCGCTAATTCTCCAGCATCAGGCAAAAGGAATTTTGCAGACTTGGGAATACAAGTTTGCACTTTCATTTGCAGCATCTGGTGCTGTCAGACATGGTACAGCCTAGACAAATACACAAAGCACTTCTCTAACTGCACGCTGGCTCTTGACCTGCTGCACCGTTACCTATGGATGGGTTGTGACTTCCCTCGTGACACTCTCCCACTCACCAAAGGGAAGCAGGGACATTCATTCACCAGGTCCTGTAGGTAAAATCTCCAGTCTGTGTCCAACTTGGAATCCCCTGATTTGAGGTAGAATTTTAGGTCTGCTGTGCATAGTATCTTACAGGGTCAAACTCTAAATGCTGCTTACATGTAAAGGCTTGCCCTTTGAACAAGACTGCCAAAAATGAGGGTGGTGGCTCCCTGTGAGCAACACTGACAGTGGCAAAGTGCTTTGTGTCTCATCAGGAAATTGGTCCCTTGAGGGAGAGTTCCCTCCTCCACATTGCTAATCTTTGTGTGACAACAATGTACTCTGCAGTGGGTACTGACTACCACTACCATTTAGGAGAAAGAGACCCAGTCGGAAACCATCCAAATGGATGAGTCAGAGAAAGGAAATTCATTCTGATGTGGGAGACATTGTCCTCATTAAATGAAAGTACTTCATTGAAAAGTATCACTCAACACTAATGTGATAATATTACCTGATTAGCCTAGTGCTCTGCATATGCTCCATTCAGAGCAGCACTATGTCTCTTTACAACTGTAATTAAAGCTCCATGACAAATAAACATATATAAGGTTAAAAAAAAAGGAGGGCTTCCCCTTTCACTTGAGCAATTCAATAAGTAAGAAAGGTTTGAAAATTGTTTAACAATTCCCCCAAAATAGTTAATTGTTGGCCATGACACCAACCTTTCTGCAGTGTCCAGCACAGCTCTGAGCCTTCTGAGCTTTCACTGCCTATCAGAATGTATTGCTACACCATGGTTTGCGCAGCAAAGATTTGCCCTTTTGTGATTCATATAACTGATTTTTAATGCTCTCCATGAATACCCCATAAATCTACAGACACTGCAGGAAGTACAGCGTGGTAATCCCAACCTGAGCTTTCAGTTGCTTCAGCTGTAATAGTTCATAAATCTGGATTTGTTTTCCCAAACGGTACACCAACAACTCAATTATTATTGAAATTAGCACTAGAAGATGGGTGCAGGAGTGGTAAAGCAGTGGCTGGGCAGGTTAGAAATCATTTCTGTTCTAGAGACCTTGCTGTACTGTTGTATTTCTGGACAAGTCTAAATGAAGCTTTCTCAGCTTTAATTTTGGGAGCCTCCAAACAGACCTGGCTTAAGAAAACTACCTCTAACAAAACCATTTGTTGAGTTACAACCTGTTGAAGAGAGACCAACTTTTGTGCTGGAAGCAAAGGCAGAGCCTGAGTGCAAGTCGCCCTCGGATGCCCACTTCCACTGCTGGTATAAATGGCATAACCACACATTCAGTTGTGCCAGGCAGACAACCCTTCCTTGGGCTGAACTCTGTTCTCTCTTCTGCAGGAATGCTACTGCTGGGACAAGGGGATGATGCCATCGGCACTGCTCTACTTGCAGGAGGCAGCCAGTGACCAGGTATTCTGATTTTTTCCCCCCAAATACCAGTTTATTGCATTTCAGAGGTAAAACATGCAGAGGAAGAGGCATCCTACAAACACACCAATGTTAAAGGTATGTTCTGCTAGAGAGGGGTATGTGCAGTGTGTAACTTCATGAAGAATCACTCATTTCCATGCTCAGAGACACTCCTACACCAGCCTTGAATTTTACAACAAATTGGAGGTTTCATCTAGCAATAAGCTCAGCACACAGCAGTACAAGCTTGAATTTTGCATCAGTGATCATGTAATATCTGACAAAACAGTAGCTAAAGGGCATCCTTAGTGCTTTTCATAGTTAAGATTACTGACAGGACACTGCCACACTTTGATGCACACACCTAGGACTTTTTCATTTCTGCTGCTTCAATACTTGAGGAGATCTCCATACACAGGAGGTTTACAGCCATTTTCTTCTCAGCATCGAGGCCTGGCTGTTGCTATGGGAACAGACGTATTCCCCCAAATCCCTCTGGTTCTTCCACTTTTCCTGCTCTAATCATCTAAATTGTGAGTGATTCATACAGCAAAACATCTTTGTTCTTTTCCTTAGAAAATGAGATACATTTCGTCTTCTGATCACTTACAGCAGTGTAAGTCCACAGAAGTAACAGTGTTGTGCCAAATCTGAATGCGATAAACTGGTGTTAGGCACACGTTTCTAAGTTATTTTATAATTCAGTACATCCTTGTCTTATTTTTCATTTTCAAGCCCCCACATTCCACAAGCAGAAGGGAAACCACATTTTCCTTAATGCTGAAAAACACGAGACTTATACTCACTTTCCAATTGCATTTGGCAGAATTGTAAGCTGATTGTCGTCTACTTTCAAAGTTGTGAGCCTCTTCAACAGCCCTGCGAAACAGGGAAGGAAGAAGTAACAGTAAAACATTTCACAGTGATCTTTACTTTCTGTAATCCCCCATATCCTTCAAGAAACAGTGATTTCTAATGCTGAATAACCCTGATCTACAGTTTAGAAAACACATGTATATGGGATAGTGCGCAGCCACGCTCTTGTCCCATTGACAATGTGTGTCATCAGACTGAAGCACTGATTGAAGGTTAAGCTGAACTGCAGATAAAATATTAAATGTATTCCTGGAGCCTAGAGAAAAAACCCTGTAAAAAAGAAAGACTAGGATACTACCTGTGCAGCAAGAGCTGTATTTCTGCTGATCTATTAATGTTTCTATTGGATTCAAGTCCCGTTGCCTCGATTAAAAGGTGCTCAGGTCATAACAGGACATGAGGCAAAGCATCTAAAGTTAATGCTGCATTTATAAAGCTTCACAATATGTGAGCATAGACAGGAGACTGGAATCTGACTGAAAACCAGAATCTATCCTGACTGTATTTGCATCTGTGGTTCATTCTTATCGTTAAAAGAGTCATTACACATCTAAGTGTAAGCAGATGCATAACTGGGTAACATTCACCAAGAAGGGAATGAAACTTCCACTTTATCAGGGCAAAACTGCAGAAAACAATAACAAAGACAGAAAAAAGGGGAAAAACATTGCACTGCAGTGCTAGAAACAGAGCTTGAAACAGATTTCCACCTTCTGGAGGTTATTAACACTTCAAAATCTGCTTCTCCTCCTGAAGGAATTCTGCACTGAAATAGCAGGTTTTAAATTATTATTTGCAATTAATGTTGGGAATAATATAAATTAATCACTAATACAGAAAAAATGTATGAGAACTGAAGCAAATGAAAAGTATCATTAAAAGGGATGCTAGAAAATGCAGTATTAAAACGCTTGGCTTTGCTTTGCTGCTGTTAAATCTATTACTACTGAGTGATGAGAATTTGGAAATGAGGACTGAATATATACAATTGCAAGAATGTATAATTCAAAGAGTACACATTTATTCAGGAGCTAAATCTCCTCTAAAAAACAATCTGCATATGCACATCAGAAACCCACATAAAGCAAAACCTCTAGAATTTAGGGTGCAAGGTAGAAGACCAAGATGGAAAAGAGCTGTAAAAGGCATCTAATACCATTCCTGTAGCACAGGAACATTACCTAGCAATACTCTTGGGAATCTTGACTAAGACTGGAGAATTTAAGAGTTCCATGTTCAAAGGGACACACTTAGGAAGGTGAAAAACATGATGTGGTAATGATTTAGTGGCTCATCTGCTGGAAGGTGTAGAAGAAAGACTTCAAGTGTTGCCGAAGAAAACATAAGGGATCAAGACCAATATGAAACATGCAGTTATACAAGGTTAGACACCTACAACCACTCAGCCTCCAGAACTTCTGCATATCCTAAATAACTCAGAAATTCTGTGCATGCAATATAGTCAAAAAAGAAAACCAGTAGTTTGAACTATTTCTCTGCTTGATGCTCTCATATGGAATTGCACTACTGTAACTAAAAGCAGCAATTTCCTCCCAGAGTTTCTTGCTGCTAACATAATCACTATTATACTTACTTTCCGATTCAGATCAGCTCAATTATATCTTTCTTTGCTTATTCTCTTTAAAATAGCAGAGCAGAATAATCAGTTCCTTCTAACCAGGGATTTTTTTCCTCACTTTACAAAATGGTCCTCATGGATGGTCCAGATAGAGATATTTCCAACTCCTTTAGAATTTAATGGCAGTTCTTGTTTCAGCCATTATAAAGTCTCATAAAAAAAGATATAAATTAAATCCTCAACTGTAAAGGATTACAAGAAATCCTCAGCTTTTCTCACCTATGGAGTCTGGCAGTTGCTGCAACATATTGGATGACAACAGGAGATCTTCAAGTCCTTCACATCCTGATATGTCCAAATCCACAGTTTCTATCCTGTTTTTTGACACATCCAGGTACACGAGCTGTTTTAACTTCCCTATAGACTTAATAGCATGTTACAAAGCGTTACTTCAACAGATAGACACTCCATGCCAGCTTCTAAGTTCAATTAAAGACAAGCAATGGTAATACATGGTAATACAGGCTCATATTCAGTTATCTCAGCAGCCTTTTATTTCACTGTCACAGTACGAGTGGTGATCCAACACCCCTCCTGTCCCAACAACTGCAAAAGCAACCATGCCAGACTAAACAACACACACCAAGCTAAATAATGCGTTCCAAATCCATTACATCTGTGCAAGGTTTGAGTTCTCATTCAGCTGTATTCTATCTTCATCTGGACACAGATACAAGGGTGTTTACTCACAAGTCACATCTATTCAGCAGTCCTGAAGAGCACTAAGGCTGGACATGCAGGTAAAGCTCCTTTGCATCAAACTGATTCTCTGAATTTTACAGAACCTAAAACTAGACTGTAGACATTCACAGTTCAATTATGAGGGGTTAACCCCCTTGGTACATGCTTGTGAATAAGTGTTTATCTGTAGCTAGAGCATCAATGAGCAACAGGACAGGAATCATCTCTGCTTCTACAGAGGCAGTTTCGTCTTATCTTTAATCCTAGCTGAGTGTTGTGTAAAGGGAAAATCTCCCTTTCACCCAGCCTTCGCCATTCTATCCATTTTAACAGTTGAACACGACCATTGTTTCTAGCACAGACTATTTAAAAACCTGAATTATCTGCACTGGAAACCTGGCAAATCTCTAAATCTTAAAATCAATTACCACTTGGCATTGCATTTCTGTTTTTAAAAGCCAAATTTCAAGGCTAATATTAACTGCTTTAAACCTCATGTTGTGAGGAAGGCTTTCATAAAACACCATCTAGGATCTACTAGGACCAGGTTCAGGAAACACGAATTCTTCACTGAAATCATTATGCTCCTTGGGATCCAGTTCCATGATCTCCTTGAACTTTTTCACCTCTAAGGACCCTCTCCAGGGATTCTGGCAGCTCAGCAGGACTGTGTTTGGAACACAATTTAGCACTGGATTCATCAACCCATTTCATTGTGAAGGGGAAAGAAACAGAACAATGGTTATAATGTTTGTGCCCACACTCTCTTGTGGATCTGCTGTTCCTTCTGCTCGGTTACACTGCCGCAGCAATACTGCACTGTTGCAGTTCTAGATCTCCAGCCGGTTTCAGTAACAAGAAGTGGTTTCCACATCAGCTTTTCTTTGCAATGACAGAGCACTCAAAGTGGAGATTTGGACAGAGACTGAAAATTATAATTTTCCATGCAAACATCTGCTGAGCACAGAATAAACCCCAAATATAATCCAGTTAAGACAAAACCCAGCCATTGCTCAATGAAAAACATTGAACTGGGATTCACAAATGGTCAAAGGTGAAAAAGGAGATGTTACTTCTTCCAACACCTCGACATGTCAGTGCTAGATCTAGTTCTGCATTCTCCCTGCAGCAATAAATGCACGAAACCCATGATCTGTTGTCACCTGTGTGTTAAAACCCTAATGATGGGGAGCCCCATCTCCAGCCACAGTCACCGTGGGGATTTTAGAGTGACAACCTCAAACAATTCATGGCAACAAAGTTCTACGGTGAGTAGCAACGCCTCAGAAACAGCACTGACAGATAACCATGACCTTAATGTTTGCATTGTAAAATGCCTTTTGTTCCATTTCTAAATGGAGTGCTTTCTAGAGAAACACATCCTGTGCCCCTGCCTCAGAACTGCTTTTAGCTTACTTCAATCTGTACCTACCATCTGTTATTTTTAAGCTTATTTAGATTACTTAATATTTCCTCTTTGTAAAACTCACATGGGTTTTTACAGAAGAGCTAGTTAACACACCGTGATGTGCAAGAAGCAATGACTCCTCACAAAGAAAACCACCTCAGGCTTAAATAAGCCAGGCACATCCCTACTTAGCCACTATCATGTAATAACACAGCATCGAAAAGCTTTTCATATGAACGGCTCTGCTGAGACTTATGTCTTGATAATAATTAATGACTACATGAACCAGGAATATGTACCCACCCAAGCAAATGCATGTGCAGTTGTTCACTGCAAGGTAAACAGTTCATTGGATCAACAATAACTTAATTACATAAAATAAATGTTCATACCCCAGGTAGTACTTGCAAGGAATTGTTGTCCATCCACAACTCCTTTAGATTCTGTATTTGTTCGAGAACCTCAGGCTGAGGAAAAGAATTCAGTGTTACGGACAGTTAAATAAATCACTGCTTTTGTGGTTGAATAGAAATCAATATTGTCTTTTAAAAAAGGATTCCCTCTTCACCTTCCTTTAATTTTTATAGCCCACATCAGACTTTCAGACAGTCAATGCCATGAACATCCTCATTTCATTCCATTTAACCACTGTTACTCTGTTCAAAACTTGGAACATTTAAGAAGCTTTGGAACAGAAATGAACAGAAAGAGCAACTCAGAAGTTCCTGTTCTAAACAGTCTGTTGGCAGCAGGAACAAGCAAATAAGAGAAGTGAGAACTGTAGAGCTGCAGGTACAATGCATAGGAAAGAAAGAGCAAAGCTCATCCTGCAGCACATGTGGAACTGCCTTTTGCACAAGTCATGGTAGCTGAACAGAGTCATGCCGCTGAAAACTTCGTTGGGTTTGATTGAAAACTGCATTTATGTACGATTTGATGGCTGCAAATGTCATTTTTGGTGGTTAAAACAGTGGTATGCAACGATAAAGCCTTAAAATGACAATACTGAACTTTAACTAAGATGCTTTATTCATTTCAACACTCCGGGATGTCAGTGAGAGAAACTGCAAAAGGCAGTTCCCAAAATCATTTCTCACTCATTACAGCTGTGAAATCAGGAGCTATCAGGTCACAATATTTCTGGGTTTCAGCCTCAGCCGTAGTTTCCTTTTTCATGAAACGCTCTTTTCCCAATAAACCAAGACTTCCGATGTTCCTTAGCTGCAAAGTCGCAGAGGACTTTCTTTGGCAGAAACTGATATGAAATACTTCCTTTGCTCTAACCCAGATTCTACCATTTATAAGTCTGTAGTACTATTGCACTGGAATTATTCTAACACAGCTAGAAACAAAAGTATCTTCAGAGAGAGCTCTGATCACCTGTAGTGGCCTAAGTTCCTTGGAAGGATGTAATTCCACAGGAAATATGAGTTTCCAAGTCACACAGTACAGGAAGAACCTTCCCACCCTCAGTTTCCTGTGTTGTCACCTAATCTGCTTCTATTACAAAATGATAAGTCAATAGTTTAAAGATCATTTATTTTGCCTTGGCTGCTTCTATTGAAATGTTGTTCTCCTTCAGTGGTTAAACCCACTTCTGATTTCCAGGCTGAACGGGTTACTGGTCATTTAATACTGTTTGTTCCTGTGATGGTCCATGTCTCTTTATTCCTCTGGGTGTTCACTGACTGAGGTTATTGCACAAAGCCACAATTCCTCTCTCAACTTCAATTTTCTTTTAAATCCCTCTCATTAGACAGACACCCTTCTCAAAGGCAACAGACTACTCCTATGTTGCACTATTACAGTGTGATTGGAAATCTCTTGAGCATTATTATGGTATACCATGCATTATGGTATAGTATTATGGCACCATAATCCAGATGAGATCTCACTGAAGTTTTGGTAAGTGATATTAAAAACTTATTGGTCTGTGTTAGAAATGCTTCTGCTGATGCATTTGTGGAGAGTATTCTCATTTTCCACATAGATTGCTACGAATGGAATGAGAATAGGAATGGAATATAAATAGAATAGACTAGAATAGAAATAGAATACAATAGACTATTCCGGGGACTTATAACAATCATGCAGTCCCACTGCCTGACCAATTCAGAGCTAGCCAGAACTTAAAGGATATTATTATGGTCATTGTCAAATACCTCCTCATCACTGACAGCCCTGGGGCATGAACCAGCTCTCCAGGAAGCCTGTACCAGGGTTCAAGCACCCTCTTAGTAAAGGAACACTTCCCAGTATCAAGCCTGAACTGAAGACTGACATGAATCTTTGGTAAAAGTCTATTACATTTTGTCCTCTTTCCTCTTCCTTTTCTCCCTCCCTTTATCTATTTCCTTTCACAATTTCTCCTAAAGCCTTGCTGCTGAGAGCAGACTCTGGAAACTCTGGGAAGAGCCACCCCAGGCCTCCCCCTCCCTTCAGATCCTGCAGTTGCTGTTTATCCTTTGCCCAGTGCCATTTTTTGACACTTCAAAGAGTGGGAGATCTCAAAACCTTGTCTCTACCTTGTGATTTAATGCTTCGGTTTTCCTGGAGACCTGAGACACAGATTTGCTATTCCTTTCCTTGATTACATTAAACCACTTGAATATGGTTTTCTATTTTGGAAGTGCCAATTTCTATTTTAGGAGCGCATGCCCTGCTCATGAGTTGTATAATCTTATTTCCAGAAAATGAATGAGCAGAATTGCTTCATTTTTGCAATAGCCTTTATTCTTAACCCCCCATGCCCATTGCTCCAGTTAGTCTGGAGGGAGAGCACTGAGGCATCCAGTGCAAAGGGAGGGACTGTTGCAGAAACTCAGCTTTTCCACACCACCACAGTTCATAGAATGGTTTGTGTTGAAGGGACCTTAAAGCTCCTCCAGCTCCAACCCCTGCCACGGGCAGGGACCCCTTCCACTAGAGCAGCTTGCTCAAGGTCTCCCTGGAGCCTCCTCTTCTCCAGGCTGAAGAAGCCTGGAGTTCTAGGTAGTATTTTCCTCCAATAAAAAGAAGGTTTCTATTGAAGCCCAAATCAGGTTTTGAGAATCCAGGAAAACAGGACCCTCCCACCCTTCTCCCTTTAAACTAGTACCACTTTCCTTACGACATTTCTGCAGATTCACGCAGTGCCCTTGCCTCTTTGCCCGTTTTGTTTGTGGCATTTGACTCCAGTTCATACACTGCTGTACCAGCTTCCTGAAAACTGACTCCATCCAGGGAGTCTGGGCCTCACAGCAGAATGGGGCCACCAGCTCCTGACTGATCTCTCTTAGGGGACAGTATGGTACAATGAAAAAATGTCGAATGATGATGAAGTCATTTAAAACAAAGACTACCCCTGAAGAAGACACACTGAATTCAGAAAGCATATATAGATATAAATGTATAAAATACTTATATAATAATACATATACAATATATATTTTTTTCTTACAATCAAAATTCCGAACATCACTTCTGAAAGTTTTATTCTATTTAACTATGCAAAAGATCTCTAGCTTTAATTAAAACTCTGAGTTAAACAAATCAATCTCCTACCCAGCTGTATAAACTAGTTAATGTTAATGGGGTTATAACCATAATGGTAGAAGATAGCGCACTGCCTATAAACCAGATGTAGACACTTTCCTATAGCTTTCTACTGTTAGATGAACTTTCAAAAGTTGTTTGAAGTGAAATTACCCTCATTTTAATTAAAGCTACAGGAGCTATCACCCTCCTAAAGCTGTCGCCCTTGATTTAGCAGCACTGGCTTTACTTCTATGGTTCTGAAGGAAAGGTGGTTGGGCTCACAGGGTTTCTCAGTCACTGGACAGGTTGGTGGTGGGTAAGGCACACATAGGCATTAATTTCCATCACCATCAGTGCAACAGCGAGTGCCACAGTGTTCATTTGTTGTCTTACAGGAGCAAGTCCTAAACAGCACAAGCAGCAACTGCTCTCAACAAGGACAAGGCACCAGTTTTCTGAGTTTTATGTTCTTTTAGCAGATTTAGAGCTCCTGCAGGTGAAGTCAGTGAGCTCTCCTGAAAAACAGGCACATTTTAAGACAGTTTAAGCACCCTCACACTGTTTCTGACAAGTGCCAACTCCTATAGGTGCAATAGAAACATACCTAAAGGGAACAGCGACCCGTTTGTTTTCTATACTGACAGTAGACAAAACTCCTGAAAGCTGTTAAATCTCAGGGAACCCAATTCTCACCTTAGAGGTGAGGTAGGGACAGAACTGCTTTTGGAGTCCAACATTTACTCCTGCTAATATTTACAAGACATACTGACAGATACTAAGAAATTACTACATAATGCCACAAGCATTTACACTGGGATCATCAGGTCACCCCACACTGAAGTATTCCAGCAATAGCGACCAGCTCAGAGAATCATCACCTTGATCTGAACTGCAGAAGCTTGACATAGGTGAAGCACATTCTGTTACCAGCATTCACCTCATGAACTATGATAAGTCTTCTTTCTACAAGGAAATGTGGCCATAGCATGCGGCTATGCTACACAATGCCTTTAAGTAAAGGTTTAATGGCCCCCCCACCCCGAACACCCAAACCACACAAACTTCCCATTAAGGACTGCTGCATTTCTTACCAGTTCAGAGAATTCATTATTGCCCAGATCAAGCCTCTCCAGCTGAGTCAGTTTGTGCATTGACCTGTAAGAGATGAGGAAATATCCAAGGTGAAATTTTTACTTGCAAAATGTCAATCAGACTGGTCAGATAAAACCAAAGCTCAAGTGATACTGTTATTGCAAGAAGAATGCCATCAGTTTGATGCAGATGCAAATGAGAACAACATGCTTCATTCTAGAAACATTAGCTATAGCTCCTGAAACTTAGCCAGGACCCCTTCCAAGAGGCAACGTGGCTTCCCTCCTATGGGTCAAGTTCAATTTAATGAATTACTGCTTTTGTTTGCATGAGCAACGCTGGAACAGGGCATTACCTTTAATTTCTCTTTAAGCCCTGCTAGGCCAATACACTCCGACCACCACACTGGATTGCGGTCGTGGAAAAAGAGGATAAAAATAACAGCATAATTTAGCATTAACTGCAGCAGTGGGTTCAGAGGCTTTCTGAAGTAATCAGAGTTGTTCCTAATCAAAGATTAGCATAGGCTTAATTGACATGATCTAAAATACCAACCTGCAATTTATAGCAGAAGCAAAACTGATTATCCAAGACACTGTGGCTAAAAACCCAGCCCTGTTTGAACACTGAAATCAGGGGGAAATGGGGCTCTGCTGGGGCTGGCTGCAGAGCACGGCTGCACATTTATGACAATTCCAATTTTACTTTCAATTATCTAAAATAGGAAAAAGAAGTCGCAGAAAGAGAAGCGCTGTTCTTCAATAACAGAGCGAAGGACTTGTTGTTGGACATGTTAGTAAAATACAGACCCATGCAGATAAACAAATAATCCACCCTTAAGGTGAAGAAGTTACATATTGCATCGGATTTCTTTAATTAAACAGACTCGGGTCACGCTGAGTGACCTGCTGCACTTCTTCACTTCCAGTGTATCTGCAAGGAATGGATCTTGGGCTCTCCAGCCAGGATGAGGCACCAGACGTGGCTCTGTCCTTTACAGAAAGTAATGATCCGTGCAGAGAAGCTGCCTCTCTGGTTCAGTGGTCAGCTATCTGCCTAAGGACTGAGGAATCCCTTACGGATTTCTTTGGTGCCTTCTGTGTTACTGTGCTCCTATTCTAACCTATTGGGCTTTCTGAAACATTCTTCTCAGTGGTCACCTTTCTATTTGCCCGTTATTGCTCTTTTCTTGTCCAGGTTTGCCCGGTCTCAGTTTCCTACCAAGCCTCTGAAATCTATTTGGCAACTAAGTTATTCCTGCTGATCAGTTGGTGTTTTGGAAACATCTAGAAAGAGTCAAAGTGTACTTCCAGAATCATTCCATCTTCCTATGCTGACACTCACCCGAACATGAATTCATGATAACTTTGCTTTTTAGTGCTTTCTGACAGCCCTCCTATGCCATACTCATATTCATGGTTGCATATGGTTTCTTTGTATTTTTCGTTTTCCTGCCCCACTCTTTTCCAGTGTATCTTCCAACCTATTTGATCCACGTTCACAGGTCCTTTTTAGACAACAGAACAACAGATACTTTTTACTTGTTTGATAAAATGAAAGGGAGCTGCCCACAAGCCTCCCAAGGGCTGAGCACTTGCTTTAAAATGAAGTGAAAAAGCAACAACAACCTTTTGGCTATAAGGTACAAACCACAGCGTTGTGGTTTAAGCCTAGAGGATGAAGGGGGTGATCCTGGTGCTTCTCTGAGACAATATTTACCAATAGAGCTGTGATCAGATCACAGAATCACAGAATAGTTAGGGTTGGAAAGGACCTGAATATCATCAGTTCCAACCCCCTGCCATGGGCAGGGACACCTCACACTAAACCATCTCACCCAAGGCTCTGTCCAACCTGGCCTTGAACACTGTCAGGGATGGAGCATTCACAACCTCCCTGGGCAACCCATTCCAGTGCCTCACCACCCTCACAGGAAAGAATTTCCTCCTTAGAGCCAATCTAAACTTCCCCTGTTTCAGTTTGAACCCGTTACCCCTTGTCCTGTCACTACAGTCCCTAATGAAGAGTCCCTCCCCAGCATCCCTATAGGCCCCCTTCAGATACACTGGAAGCTGCTCTGAGGTCTCCACACAGCTTCTCTTCTCCAGGCTGAACAGCCCCAGCTTTCTCATCCTGAATTTATATATATATATTTCTATATACTCTACATGGACCATTTTAGTGTTATAGATCTTGATTCATGCTCCCCAGTTCCCAGCCTGTTTCTTACTCCATTGTGGTTTTTTACAGCATTTACTTATTCCTGTTATAAAACCAGAAGGAAAAATAAAAACATTTTCTCTTTCACTGGCAAGCCCTTGGTCTGCAGCAGTGTCTGGGAGGGTGGGAGCCAGGCAAGATAACTGAGCATTCCACCAGCACAGGAGAGGAGGATGATGCAGAGAGATAATGAAGTCACCTGCACAAAGCGAACGTTTCACACTCTCCCCCAAATGATTCCATTTTATGTTATAATCTCCATTAAAGTAATAGTGAAAAATGTTTTTAACCCCTCTGGTGCTCAAATGCACTGCACTTCTCTTTGGAAATGCTTTGCAAAAGCTGAGTGAGGTGTTAACGCATCCAGGCAACACACTTAAGCCAGCTCACCTACCCTCCTGTTCTCCTTAATAGCACATATATCCCTAAAACATCTACCTTTTGTCTAACTTACTCCTCCTAAACCTTTCACCACTGTCTCAACTGATCTGTCATTTATCTAGTTCAGACTTCTGACACTTAGATACAAGTTGTAAATATCACACACAGATATGAAAATTAATTGAACTCCGTGGAGTAAGTAACTATACTTGTAACTCCAAAAGCATTGACTATGGGCCCGCTGGTTAACATATGGGATCTCACTGACTGTAGAAGAGCTCCTGTGTGCACTCCATGGCAGTGAGTGTTGCCAAGCCCGGCCTCCAGAGCTTCCTCAAAATGATTCCACTTTTACTTATCCACAGTTTACCAGTTACTGTTCTGGAAATCAGAGTATTTTTGTTTAAAACACACCAGAAACACGTTCCAGCCTGGGAGCGCCGCAAGTTTATAGGGCATCACACACGCAGATGTTCCAAGTTTCTCCAGTTACATTAACTGTACACACACAGTGCTCAAAGCTCTCACAATTATAAACCAGGAAACGTGCTGCATGTTTTTAACAGCTGGTACAAAGCTTTCTCTCACAGGCAGGACTATGCATTCTGCACTAAAGTCCATAGAGGCTTCTAGTGATGACAACTCCCCAGGTGATCCTAAACCCCAAGCACAAGAGTGGAGATACCTAAACAGCAGTGCCCCATTGTCATTCACACATGAAATCACTCTTTATACAGAGCAGGAATCATGTATTTTGGAATGTGAAACACTGAAATGCTTCAAAACCTAATAATAATCAAAGTTACAATTGGGTCAGTAAAGACTTGTGGATGTCACACTGTGTTCTACCTTTGAGCAAAGCTTCTGCTTTAGAACGTCTGGTTTGTACCACTGTAAGCAACTTTTAAATACCACTTCCCGTAATTTCCATCAGAAACTCAAACGTTTGTATGGGGGCAGATTAATTTTGGCTGGCTGGCACTACATCAAAGATAAATCACACTGCCCAAGGTACACAGGGGAATAGTAGCTGACGTTTTTCATTAACCGGTGATATTTTTATCACTTTCATGTAATTAATCGTATTTTTCTTATGGAGAGATTCATTATAATTTTTTTTATGTAGGGTCATTTTGTAAAGGTGGAACAGGACAGGTGCAATCATGGGTAATGTTCAGTTAAATATTCACTGCTTAAATGATGTAATGTAAGGTAACTAATGCACTAATAAAACCTGCAGCCCAAAATTTCACATAAACCTTTCTCCGTATTGCATTCAATCTATTCTGCGATTCATAAAGAACTGCAGGAGTTACAGAGACAAAAATCACAGAATCCCAGCCTGGTTTGGGTTGGAAGGGACCTTAAAGCTCATCCAGTCCCAGCCCCCTGCCACGGGCAGGGACCCCTTCCACTAGAGCAGCTTGCTCCAAGCCCCTGTGTCCAACCTGGCCTTGAACACTGCCAGGGATGGGGCAGCCACAGCTTCTCTGGGCACCCTGTGCCAGCGCCTCAGCACCCTCCCAGGGAAGAGCTTCTGCCTAAGAGCTCATCTCAAGTCTCCCCTCTGGCAGCTTAAAGCCATTCCCCTTGGCCTGTCCCTACATCCCTTGTCCCAAGCCCCTCTCCAGCTTTCCTGCAGCCCCTTCAGGCACTGGAGCTGCTCTCAGGTCTCCCCTTCAGGAGCCTTCTCTTCTCCAGGCTGAACAAGTGTGATTCTGGGCTGCTGAACCGGACCTCATGGTCGGTTTCCAATAAGGGGAATAAGTTTTTGAGTATTTTACAAACAATAATGGAACATGGTTCTCAAATGCATGAAAATCAGCCTCAATTACTTAGGGAGACTACTACATACTGTGTGAAAATGAACCTTGCTCGCAACAATTTTGCAACATTCACACGCCATAAAGCATAACTCCCATGATACAGCTCAGTGGCATTCCTTACAAGTCATGGTAATCACATACACTGCCTAATACAACTTCCTCATGTTTTTCATGCTTGTTTTTTGCTGCCTTATTTAGAAGATGCTTATCTACACATTGAAAACACTCCAACTAACTTGGAACATGCCTTGGCTTAGAGATTCTGCCAGAACAAACAAGTCAACTGCCATATATTCTGTTAAGGAAATCACGGTATTCCCATCAAAACCCTGGCCAGCTTTCTGACAGACAGGAGGTGATGATGACATGCAAGTTTATCCAAACCTCCTTTCACAAACTTCCAGCCACATCTGCATTATTCCCACATCTGAACTGTATTCATAAATAACACAAACACCTCTAATAGGTGAGAAGCCACTGTATCAGACACAGGTAGATTTACACAGGGGTAAGTACAATCTCACACTGCTAATCCATGCCTGCTTCTCACATGGCGTACTTCTAAGGGAGGACTGAGGAAGTTACAACAGTTACACACTGTGTCCTGGGCAGCAACACACAAAACTGCGTCTCCATTTGAGCTCGGGATAAATGGATACCATCATTTTCTGAAGAAACGAAAAGCAAATCAAGGCAAATATGCTGCCCTGTTCACTTCAAATAGTATCTTCTCACACTTCCGTTGTACACAGTCTCCTTTACTTCAAAGTCATTAAAACATCACATCCAGGAGCCTCTTCCGCTTTCAGTATTTTAAACCTTGCAATGTACCTTTAACTTCACTAATGAATCAGTTTGGAAGGTACATTGTGCTATTAATGTTAGTAATATACCTGTTGCGGAGTAGTTAAATCTCAACCAGGGCTAAAGCATTACATGATAGAATCACGTAAATCTCAAAATAACTCATATAGTTTCTAGAATATAAAACATGTACAGTGTGAAGTGAAGGGCGAAAAGTATAAATTAATCTGTCATAAAGTATTGAACCTAAACATTATACAAGCTTCAAAATAACAGAGTCTGCTTAAAACCTGAGTTTGAGGGTACAAAATGCTGTTACCCATGGACTGAAACGTAACAGAGAAAGTATCTAAAATTATGTACATAATATATATCCTAATGCCCATCCATCTTTAACTCTCACAGTTAATAGCCATTTCAACTTTTAACTGTATTGAAGGACTTAAGGACTTGAAGATCTTCAGGACTGAAGAACTGCAGCACCCATGCACACATCGGAGAACATAGCAGAGACCCCAGAATGATGCCCAAAGCAGTTCTGCGTCTGAAGACCAAGTAAGTCCAGCAGCTCTTTATTGGTCAGTTGTGGCAGTGCTACTCTTGGAAGGCCTTATTAACTAACAGAGAGAGGTGAGGAGCAGAGTCTGCACAGCATCACTGCCGTGCAACATGTGGGGTTGCACACAGTGTCCCCTGGGTTGAGCACAGGGGAAACCACCCATCACGCTCACCCATATCAAACCCTCTGGGACTAAGAGGCCCCCTCCATCAGCCTTTGCATACCAGAGTTCTTTGGTCTTGTAACATAGCTTGGGAGAACTACCTCAACACAGTCTACTCATGCTGATGCTCTTCATGCTGCCACTTCTGGTGCTTCACAGACACATCTTTACATGGAAGCTGGGAATCAAGCTCTTGTGTGATTCAGTCATAAGAAAAACACAGGGACACCTGATTTGGGGGAAAAAAAATGTTTGTGTGCAAAGTGGAAAGATTTCAAAACCACACCATGACCTCAAACACTGCCTTCCACACAGGATCCTAAATTCCCTTCTGCTTTATTCCTGCTGGAAACCCATCAGATCCCTAGAATTAATCCCTAAGTTCAGGACCCAGTTATGAATCATTCTACAGATGGAACAGTTTGCTCAACGGATGGCAGAAAAAGGTGGTATCTTCACAGTTTTGACCCTCATTCACACACAGATTTCTCTCCCAGCACAGTTTTCAGAGCTTTGGGGAAGAACATTCGGAATCTCAGTTCAGATCTACTTCTGCCTAACTGATTACACACATAAACAGAACACAGCTATTGCTGCTGCTGTGTAACAGCAGGAGGATGGGTTGGGATGGAGTCATTGGTGTGATGATCAGTACATGATGTGTACGGTACTTCTGTACATTACCTTATGACTGTTTTCTGGAATACCAGAGGAATATCATCCGTCACGTACACATTCACAGCGTGACCCTGAAACGTCCCACCTATGATCACTTCCCGAAGGATCCTTTGATATAGAAAACCGAAAATTGCCACCTAACATTTGGTGTTTTCTCTTTCATAATGCTCACCTCAGAAAAACCTGGAGGATTGCCATCCATAGCGTAACGAGGAGTTACCTGCCCACTTGCAGGATTAAATGGCCTCAACTTAACTACAGCCCCTTTTCCAGACAGTAACGTGTGTTCCTTAACCTCATATCCACTGTAAAATGCTGATTTCAATGGACAACTTGAAGATGAAAAATTCAAAGTTGTAATATTTTGAAGTATATCTAGTTCAAAGCATTCAAAGTACCAGCACCAGCAATATATATTATGATCGATAATATTCCCTGGGCGCAGTGTGAGTCCCAGGGTAAACATCCCCCCGGCAGTCACTAAGCCTCGGAGGCAAATTCCCATCTATTAAAGTGGTTCTGCTGAGATCAAGGATTTTGTTGTCATTTGTCTGCATGTGGGCAGAGAAACACAAGTGGATCAGTAACAGAGGAGACACACTGAGAGCACAAACTGCTCCATGTTCTGGGACAGACACACTATTCAATAACTGGGGACGCACCAGGACTCAGCAGGAGTGACTGTGCCATTCACTGCCACAAAAGCCCCCTTGTGCTTTTGCTTACAAGGTTCAGTATTTGGTAAACGAGGCATTTGACACCTTATATTTTGTTTATGGGACAATAATACAGTGGGAAGGAACCAGCCACAGCAGTGCTGACCAACTCAAACAAATCACTAAATCAATGCAAAATGAGTCGCACTTGGGATCTGGGTCCTCACCACCTTGAAGATGAGCAGAAGCAGACGTTTCCCACTACTAAAAGCTGACTAAAAATAACCCATGTTTCACCAGGATATACCATATGTTATTCAAATCCCTAAAGAATTCAGCACATGCTTTATACCCTCATGTACTAGTTTTACATGGAACGAATGAACATAAATTAAAGAGACTGAAAATGCTGTTTGGGCTCTGCTTCCCCATTTACTTTGCCAGAGAGGAGGAAGAAGACCTAAATTAAGATGCTGAACTAATTAACAGGATGAGCCAAGCTCAAATGGTGTTAAGGAATATCCAATGACTAAAAGTTAACTGAATCAGGTAGCCCAAAAACCAAAAGAATTTTACTTTCAACACAGATTTCTAACTTAGCAGTCCTTTTGATTACTCTTCCTACCAAAATATGACCTAAAGACATCACGAACACTATCAAAACCAGGACTATTTCTAAAGGCAAAGCCAGAGAAATTAAATGTGCATGTGCTAGAAAAAGACAAGGAGGAATTTGAGATGAAAAATGTCATGACTCAGTAACTAAGCACATATTAACTGAGGAAGAAGGATGGAAGCAGTCAGAGATAGCATGGAGCATCTCAGAAAATGAAAAACCAGAAGGACAGCCCCTGTTGTCACATGTAAAGTATCCTTATGCAGTTACACCACCTCTGAAGAATGGTTGGCTGCTTGATAGGTGATCTCCAGCAGTTTTAGCTGTAGAAGTGCAGTTTGTAAGACCTAGATGATCTCTACACACTGAAACGGGCACAGGATGGAAAAGCCACACATGCTGAAAAGCCACATATGTCTACAAACATAGGTCAATAGGAAATACAAAGGTTAATAGCTCATGAAAGACCTCACTGACCAGCTACAGGAAGATGTAACTGCTAAAGAACGTGTGACCACTGTGATTCCCTCAGACATCTGCATTCTGCAGTTTCAAAAGCCATTGTCAATCACATTTTATATGTGTCAGAACATAAGCAGCTGGGAGGCATCGAGTTTGGCTTGATCATTTTCCTGCTGACATAAATAAACCACCTGCCGCGGCTGCAGGCACTGCTCCTCACTTTGATAAGGATGGCAACAACTGCAAACATCATTCTACCGGTGTTCAGCTCAGCACCATCCATCCCTACTCCAACAGCCCACTAAAGGGCAAATGCGCTGTCCCAGGGCATCAGGCTGAGCCATACCTCGGAGGTAACACGGGGAGGGATGCTCAGTGCAGGGAGTGCAGGCACTCAGGGGAGGTGTGAGTTGTGCCCAAGTCAGCTCTGCAGCAGCTCTGCAGCAGAGGAACACGTGCTTTGAGGAGTCTTCTGTTCCAGCTGGGGAAAAGAAAAGGTCTCCAACAGCGAGGGCAGGTAAAACCCCATCTGCTCCCAGTGCATTCCAGAAGTCATCTCCTATTGAATTCCTCTCAGTCCGGGTTGTGTGCAGGCAGTTTCACTCTGTAGGTACTTCATTTTAAACCAAGGAAAATTAAAAGGTGTTCTGAGCATACCAAGTGATTTCCATGTGCACCATAAACTAGGAAAGCAGAGCATAAAGTCTAAGTGTAACCGAACCAGACCTCATTAATACCAGTCAGAGGGAATCCTGTTTAGCTCCTGCTGTTCTGGGAGGAGCTCAGTGTTCTGGGATAATTAAGAACAAAATGAGAGTGAGTTCGGATGATTCTCCATGTTATAAATGTTCTCCCCTCCCACCACTTTGTGCTATGAAGTCTTTATCTGAAATTCATCCTAATGAGCAGACAGAAACCCTCCTGAAAAAAGAAATCACCTCTGCATCCCTTAAATGGGAATTGTAAGGAAGCAAATAAGTGATAATTCAAAGTACTTGGTGTACGAAACAGGCCTGGACACGTTCTCTGCTGCGTCTTCCCTTTGCCCATCTGACACATTAAAGCTATGCAGCGTGAACACCACCAGATAAGAAGCACTAATTGCAGCTTGAGCAACGTGAGGATGATCCGAGCTGGCAGAAGCGCCTCTGGTGTCTGCTCACTGTGATTCCAGCTGCACCTTCCCTCAGGGTGTCCCTCACTGGAGATACAGCCAAAAAAATGCCACCCCTGCCTTTAGACATGAATAATGAAGGCAATTTCTCAGACCACTCTGACCCATCTTGTATGCTGGAAAAGCATTCTTAAAACATGAAAACAATATAACACATTTTCCTGCATCTTCTCGCAGCAGCAAATACATTCAGCTCAAAAAGCCTGAAGGGACAACATGTAATAGTGGTTGCTTATTAAAATATTGGCAATATTCTACGAATGTAGTGCCAAAGTAGTAAGTCTTGTGGAATATGATTTAATAAACTCAGCCAGAGCTGGTATTTGAAGAAAACAGGCCACGAGGAATGATGAAAATATTTGGAATGTCAAAGTGTGGGAAGGAGTTTACATCTTCGTAGTAAGTGAGAAGGAAAGTGGAACAGCATTTCAGACAGCAGCAGCCTAAAGCCAGGCTTTCAAACCTGCTTTTAGATGCCTCTGGACAGCTTCTCAGCTGATATAAAGTGTTCCACTGACTTCAACACACTTAAGCCAGCCTGCAATGTTTGCAAATCTACTTCCTAAACCAGATCTGAGGATCTTAGAAACACAAGCCAAGGGGACCAATGTTCTTAAGTCACAAGAATGCTTTTTATACCAGGTTAATGGCATCAGTTTTATTCAGCAAATTCTGCGCAGGGTGCCCAGAGAAGCTGTGGCTGCCCCATCCCTTCAGTGTTCAAGGCCAGGTTGGACACAGGGGCTTGAAGCATCCTGCTCTAGTGGAAGGGGTCCCTGTCTGTGGCAGGGGTTGGAACTGGATGAACTCCGAGGCCTCTCCCAACTCAAACCATTCTGGGATCCTATGATTCTAGGATTTTGACCTTTCTGAGGTCTCAAATCTTGTGTCAGTATCTTGGCTCACTCCTGTGAGACGGGACTCCAGAAGGAAGCAGGGCTCTACCCTCTGCCTTTCAGCACTGCAAACCCTGAGAAATGTTCATACTTATCTCAAAAAGCCAATGCAAAGTGGTACTGAAATAGGGAATAAGGACAAAATAACTGCACTTGACTCTTTCAGACAACAGTTTGATACATCACCAAAGATGCTTTAAGTGACATACATATCCCAGTTTTACACCAAAATCATTATTCCAGAGAACTGTCAGCGTTCAACACACACAGCACCTACACAAGAAGTGATTCACCTGCAATATTCTGCCTGCTTTCTCCACTTGGAATAAAGCCCCAGGTACAGAAAGGTGCAAGAATTATCACTGTACTGGTTTAGATACTTCCATTCTGCAAACTTAACCTCTGCAGAACATCTACTGTTATATCTATTCTGGCAAGGAAGAACCTAGCCTACTTCCCTTTATATTGGTTTAAAACCAAATTACTATGTGCTGTTTATACAGGGGTTCTGCTGCTGCTTAGAAACCTTGATCCTTTGAGTCTCCTTACACACAGTATAACCACTTTTAACAAATAACTAGCACAAGTAAGAGTTACAAGTAATTTAAACCCCACGCATTATGACAAATACAAGAAGAGCAGGACAATCTCTACGACTCCATCTTGTTTCCATCCCCTTTGCTGACAGGTATTTTGCGGTTGTGGATAACTGGCATATGAATGTTAGAGCTTAGTAGTGGAATCAGTTCAAAGTTTGGCATTCCCAGAGCAGCATTTAATAGTCTGGCTTATTTCACAGGTGTGAAAGAGTTACCGTAAGGGCAGGCAGATGGCTGAGGAGTGAAAGAAATCACAACGCAGGACTCATTTAGCAGGCTTGTAAAATAAAATACATACACAAATAAATAAATTGTCCAGGGGGAAAAGGAACCTGTTCACTGCCCAGCACCACTTTATAAAGCTTCTACTTCCTGTGGTTCTATCTCTAAATTTTGGAGGAAAGACAGACATGGAAAGACAGAATGTTAGAGATAAATGTCAAATTTCCACATTATATTTACAGAATAAAAAGTACACTTGGAATTTAAAGGAGAGAAAAAAATCCATTTTGTGAAATTCCCTAAGAGTAAAGTCTTCTGGGTGAAAACCAGGATTCTCCATTTCCCAGCTTTTGTTATCCAACTGTGAAGCCAAACCAGATACTATCATTGTATATGAACAAATATATTGTTTTCAATATATCTGTTCATTAGCCAGAAGGAAAACATTTAATGGATGGCATCTTTCTTGTTTCCATTTCTCTTTGAAATATGTTTCATGGCAAATTTTAGATGAGACGGACCCTTTGTGCTTTCAAATGGTTGGAAGAAAATGTATCCAGATGCATCAAGACAGTCCAGCATTGATAGTAAAATACTACACAAGATAGGAAGCTTTCTTTTGCATAGAGTTTTAGAGAACCACTCCTGTGGAACTGAAGGCACAGAAGCACTGTTGTAAAGTAGATAGAGGCAATTAAAACCCTGAGATTCATTATGACTTGATGTATTTGAAGAAAAAAAAGCAAACTAGAAGGTTACAGACAACAGCTAAGTCTCAACAAGGGTTTTTCCAGTGCTGAATTTGACAGCAAACATAATTGGCAGCAATTCTCAGAAATGAGACTGTGTGGCTAAAACATATTGCCTCTATTTTCACATAGCTGTATTTTATTGCAATCAAAGCCTAAAACTGTGCAATCAAGAATAAAACACATTGATTTATCTTTTAAGCCTGAAAACACATCAATATGAAATGGCTATTTGAACGAAAGGACTAAAACCCCAAACCACCCTCTCATCATCATCATCACGTCCATAAAGTCCCTTTATTCCTGACTCTAACCAGGAGTAGGATGACAGGTATGGAATATTTGAGCAATCATCTTCATCATCATCATGTCAATAAAGTCCCTTTATTCCTGACTCTCACCAGGAGTAGGATGACAGGTATGGAATATTTGGGCAATGCAAGAAGACTTCACTAAAGCAATCCCAAACCAAGGGGACAGAGAGGTTACGAGAAAATCAGTACCTATCAGAAATGTATGGATTTAAAACAACAAAGAACAACAGAACACTGCAGGCAAGCACGTTCAAAGGACTATTATCAGTGCTTATCAATGCAGTCTTATGATGCAGAACAGGAGCTTGGGGACAGGAGGAGGGTGACTGGTGGGCAGGGCCATGGGATGCTCACGCCCAGTGTGCTTGGGACCTTCCAGGCCAGCTCCTTCAGTAGCCATGAGATAGGAGCAGCCCCCATGGTTGGTTCCCCCACCTCCTGCCTCCCCTCTGCCCCCAGCAGACCCACCCCATACAGGAATAGAGCCCCAAGTGCTGCTTTGGTCCTTTAGCAAAATGGAGAGGGATGTTCTTCAGTCCTCAGACGAGGAGGGAGAAGGGACTGAGGAGTCTGGTACTTTGGAAACTTCTCCCTCCTGCCCCTCAGGGCCAGCTTACCTGTGTTTGTTACTCTGCTATGACCATGCACAAGAAACCATTCTCTTCCAAGGTGCCTACACATCGACTGTGTGTGCAGAGACAAACACCAACCCATCTCCTCTCAACTTCTGTCTTCTTAGATTAAGGAACACTTTATTTTTAGGGCCCTTCTATATAATACAGTCTGCAGTCATCATTTTTCCTACCAGGTTAGGACCTTCTGTAGCTGTTCCCCATCCTTGTTTCATCTGGAGCTTTTCCAAATGAAGTTTCCCTTGTTTTTTATACGATGCCACAAAAACTTCTTTGTCTCCAGTGAAAATACTTCGACAAAGACCATTTGGCACTCTCATGACTCTATTAGAACAATGACTCAGACATTTTACATCCTACTAATACACTCGTGTCTCTCTCTTCCAGGGTGATTTCTGATTGAAGAACTCGTGATTTATAATATCAATTCCTATTAGTCCCTCAGTACATGACCTTGTGCACTGTACTACTAAATATCACACAGTTTTAATTGCTCTCCTCTTCAGAATTACATTGTTCTTCCGTTTTTAGAGGCTGTACTCGAGAACTTGATCTACAACTCGTACTCCTCACAAAGCAAATTAATTCTGAGCAGGAGCTGAAGACCAAGAGAAACATTTTCCCCTAATGTTAGCTGGTAGGACCTGATCTCTTTGGCAACATCCCTGCTGTACATCATTTCCTAACAGCACGGTGCTGCACAAAAACAACAGCCCTAATACCTATTGTCAGGAAAAGCAAAGATGAGATGAGAAGCCCCAGCTTCAGTGGGAGAGCAGTGAGTCATTAGGACGAGTACCACACATACAAATCTCTTCTCAGCAACTACCAGCACCCCAGCTCCTCAGCCACAAGTCACTCACCATATACAAATGTGGTTTGCTGCAGTTGTTTGATATCACAGATCTCCCTGAACCCTGAGATAGGCTGAGGAAGTTGGGGCTCCTCAGCCTGGAGAAGAGAAGCTGCATGGAGACCTCAGAGCAGCTTCCAGTATCTGAAGGGGGCCTATAGGGATGCTGGGGAGGGACTCTTCATTAGGGACTGTAGTGACAGGACAAGGGGGAACGGGTTCAAACTGAAACAGGGGAAGTTTAGATTGGATCTAAGGAAGAAATTCTTTCCTGTTAGGGTGGTGAGGCACTGGAATGGGTTGCCCAGGGAGGTTGTGAATGCTCCATCCCTGGCAGTGCTCAAGGCCAGGTTGGACAGAGCCTTGGGTGAGATGGTTTAGTGTGAGGTGTCCCTGGCCATGGCAGGGGGGTTGGAACTGGATGATCTTAAGGTCCTTTCCAACCCTAACTATTCTGTGATCCTATGTTTTCCTCAGCCCCAGCACCTCTGAGAGCAGAGATCACACCAACTCCTTCAGTTTACTCACAGATATTGGAGTTAACTGAAGTAGCTGGGAGAACATGCAGGCAGGTTGCCTGGCTGCTGGGTGCGAGCAACAGCACAGGTTTCTGGAATCTTCCTTGAGGTATGAAACAGCCTCGACTGGTCTCAGGAATTCAACAGGATCTTGATGTCCCAGACCATTCACTTTGGCAGTGGCAGGTCAGCCGACTTTTGTTGCTATGAACAGCAATGGATATTGGTGACAAAGCCTAATCTCAGAAAATATAAAGCTCAATGCAAATTAATGAGCTTCCATAGAAAGAAGCAACCAGACCAGGCTTAAATACAAGTGTTAGAAACTTGAAAGCTTTTGCTGGTGCATTTGAACATTCCTTTCGTAAATCAGTTGCACATTTAGCTATTAGATTTGGTTGAAGAACGGTTGATTTACCTCAGTTAGGGCAATAACTCTGAGCAATCCTGACACAACCACTGTGCTGCTCTAACACAATGTGCAAACACCACAACCAGGCTTGTGTTTGCCTGCCGACAAAAGAAACCTGGAGAGGGGCTTGGGACAAGGGCCTGCAGGGACAGGCCAAGGGGAATGGCTTTAACCTGCCAGAGGGGAGACTGAGATGAGCTCTTAGGCAGAAGCTCTTCCCTGTGAGGGTGCTGAGGCGCTGGCACAGGGTGCCCAGAGAAGCTGTGGCTGCCCCATCCCTGGCAGTGCTCAAGGCCAGGTTGGACACAGGGGCTTGGAGCAAGCTGCTCTAGTGGAAGGGGTCCCTGTCCGTGGCAGGGGTTGGAGCTGGAGGAGCTCCCTTCAACCCAAACCATTCCATGATTCTATAAGTCCATGGAAGAGTGTATATACACACACACGTATATTGTGTATCTGTATCTGTCTGTGTGTATAAGCAGACACACACAAAATAGGCAGTTATATTTAGCATGTACATATCTTCTGCTTCCTAAATCTGCCAGTGTAATTATGCTATAAGATATTTTTGGCTTTACTGATTCCCTGTTCTCTCCTGTGAGGGTTCTTTCCTCAGCCTGAATATCCTCCTTTGAACACCAACACAAGGGCTCAGGTCTTTGATGCATCTTCATTACTAATACAAGAACAAAGTTATATTCAAGCTCCTGGAAAACAGTGAAGATGGAGATGAATATAGATGAAAATATAGCTTGTACTGGTGTGAACTCTGCGTAATACAACTGTCTTGGCACTTACAAGGGAAAAAAAATGGGAAAGCAATGCTAGGATTTAGCCAGGTGACCTTTGGTAGAAGGGCAATACAAATACCTTATTTTCAATATTGTGGATTTATTCCCAAGTTGAACACAAACTTTTGGGTCTCACTTGTTCTGGGAGCATATCAGAGTGCAGTTCGAAGATCCATTGCCTACCAGTACATCTATTACAACTAAAGAGCCAGGAAAAAGGGCACCAGGCCTAAAACCAGAGCCAGGACCGGAGCAATCAACCCCAGAGGCTGAGTGCCAGCACTGCTGCTGCTGCGTGACTGGGGGTTGACTCACCATAATGTAAAAGTTGTTTCCTACGGCGTGGGCAGCACAAACATGACTTTGGTATCTGCAGCCACCGGGAGCTTTCATTCAACCAGTTCGAAACATCTAATGGCTGCAAAAAGTTCCCTTTCCGTGCCAGTTAACACCAACCAAAGCGCTCAGTGCCTGAGCTCTCACACATTCAGTACAATCCACTTACCAAACAGTGCTGTGTCATCTGCCTGCCTCCCCAGAGAAAGCTGAGCACAAAGGCACCATCAGAGCATTCTGTGGCTCCTACGGGAGGGTCCAATATTCACAGCCATTCCTAAAGGGTGGCCTTATCATGAAGAGTACTCCACAGCTCCAAAACACTGATGGTATTTGGTAAATGGCTTCAAAAGCATCAACACAGACACTCCCAGCCTAATAATCATTTCACCACTAGGTAAAAATCTCCTCACTGTGCCATTGTACAGGAAAACAACACTCCAGTTTGGGTCAGAGGTGAGGCAAAGCCGTGCAAGCTGAAGCTGCAGTTAAGAGAGCAGGAAACAAAGAGCATAACGCAGGCATAGAAGCTCTTTACCTGCACCGAGGTGGGAATACTGGGGCAACAATGTGAACCCCTGATTCACCAAGCCGGAGGCACACACACTCGTAACATCTGTCATGAACATCATTCACTCCTGATTCACCAGCATGATTTTAAAATAGCCAGATATATTTAGTGCATGGCTGCGCTCTCAGCAACTCCCTATAACGGCAGGTCTAAGAGGAGAATTCCCAGAGGATCTGTGGCTGCCCCATCCCTGGCAGTGCTCAAGGCCAGGTTGGACACAGGGGCTTGGAGCAAGCTGCTCTAGTGGAAGGGGTCCCTGCCCGTGGCAGGGGTTGGAGCTGGAGGAGCTTTAAGGTCCCTTCCAACCCGAACCATGTGATGCTACGATTCCATGTGCTCCGATACAGAACTGAAATGTGCAACTAAATGTATTTTTTTTCTTGTAAACTTGAGAAAAGCCTTTCAGTGGGGTGTCTTCTGTTTCACCAGACACAGCAGATGAAAAGTGCAACTGTAATCACAGGTTGTTGTGCTGAACCCAGAGATGCTGACAGATGCACTGGCATTCACGGACACCACCCACACAAGCTAATGCTAAACAACCCACACAGATAAAACTCTGACAAACAAGCAGAGCTCAGACTGGTGAGGAAGAGGAAGGAAAGGGTGCCTCCATCCTCCTGATTTCGGGCTCAGGACAATCTCTTTTCAGTGCACATTGCCCCGGGCTGTCCGTACACGTGCACACTGAAGTGTGTCACAGCTGTTTCCTTCCCGGTGAAGCCACAGCAGGAGTCACAGCATGCTCCTTGGTGCTCACCCTCCTACACATGCTCAGCACAAGATGAGGCCACTGACCAGCATGGCTTGGAGCAAGCTGCTCCGGTGGAAGGGGTCCCTGCCCCTGGCAGGGGCTGGAGCTGGAGGAGCTTTAAGGTCCCTTCCAACCCAAACCAGGCTGGGATTCTGTGATTTCCAAGAGATACGTGCAAAGTTCCTTCACTCAAAGTTCTTAATCTAAGCAGGAGATCAGAGAGGGTCTTCACAGGGATAAAGGAATGACCAAAGATTGGAAAAAATACCAATTTCAAATGAATGGATGAGGATGGAGGAGGAGGAGGATCTGTCAACAGCCAGGCTCTGGGCTGGGGCACATGCTGGTTAGTTTGGTTATAAAGAACAGAGAAAGACATGTTGATGGAAAGAGGTTCACAGATACCAAGTGACTCAGGTCCTGCCAGGTAAGTGTTGATCACTGCCACGAACCTAACCGAGGGCAAGATGGGCCCTTGGTGGGACCTGTGGGACTTGGCAGTCTCCTACCACAGTCCTCTACGTGGTTCCTCCCTTAGCAGCATCCTCCTCTTTTCTCATCTCTTCCCAACCAGTTTCAATCCTTACCTAGCAGGATAGAAAACCAGGAATCCCATCTCTCCACCCTGAGAAATGGCTCAAACACAGAATAATTAAACACTGAAGTCCAAACTGCCTCACTCAAGCCCCATTGAAGCTAACAGGAATCCATCCACTGAGTCGCATGGCTTCAGCTTGGGTGCAGGATGACCAAAACCATTGCCGGCAACTGGTCTCAAACATGTATTTCAGGAGGGCAAGATCAGAGGTGCTACAGAGCTACTGGAGCCCGTAAAACACTACCCTGGGCTCTCACACAGTAATATCACACGTTGCTACAGTGAGTAAACGTCAAGTAAATTTTATCCAAACAGAACAATGAAAGTTGTCTTAGCTAGTTCTCCAAGCCAAAAGACAGCCCTGTGATTGAGGAGGTACACTGAGCAAACATATGAAACTCAGTCAGAATCTCACAAGTACTCTGAACCATTTCACAGAAATTCAAGACAAAACCCCCAGATTTTTCTATTTTTGTGGCATGAATTCAAGTTTTAATAAAATATTAGAAGTCGTTTGCTTTATTGGCCAGAGATTTCCAAATATTCCTAAGTGTTCAGAGGATCCTGAATACTGTGTCAATAATGATCTTTAATGAAACCATGGAAGAGAGACAATAAACTACTGAGTTTATAAGAGGATTGTGAAGATCTACAGGCTCAACATACAAGTACTTTCAGTACATGAACAGTATCTGCAAGCCTAGGAGTATCCCCCCATGGCAGGGGGTTGGAACTGGATGATCTTAAGGTCCTTTCCAACCCTAACTATTCTATGGTTCTGTGATGTCCTGAGGAGAAGGGACTGCTGACAGAAACCAGGACCATCCTGCAAGGTTTCCATCTGAACAGGGACGTGCACGTCCAGCCCGGCAGGATCCAGCCCGGCAGCACCAGTTTAGAAGTGTGGTCTGCTTGTCAGAGGGAATCAGAGTGGTCTGCACAACGGTTTATGAAGGATGCCTCACTAACTGTCTGTCAGGGAAGTCTTGGGAACACCGTGACAGGTTTGGAGGCCTTAAATTTAGGACAACAAATACACCGATGGGAAGCTTGGCTTTTAAAGCATGATGTATTGAAGGCAAACACTCTGGAGATGTCTGCTCTGGTTAGAGAGTTACCCTTCAGCCAAGCATAGCCTGCATTCACTTCCTCTGATATCCTTATAATAACTTGAGAACATTCTGCATTCAGTTACTATGGATACATTTGACAACAATCTCCACTGATGATTGAGTATGAAATACAGCAAAATTAGAGCTGTGGTGAACACAAAGCACATCTAATTCCTGTTTATGCCAAACTGCTAAATGTTTCCTTAAAAAATTCTTTATACATAGACTTGACAGCACAGAATAGAGGAGAAAATATCATCTGCTTTCCAGTAACCTTTTGTTCAACATCTTTTAAGTAATACTACAGAGCTGGAGTTACTTGGAACAGTCTCACAATACATTTCACATCTATTTAAAAGCCAAAGTACAATATTATTATTTACTTGCCTTCCTTTCCATGTCTTTTCTTGCATTAGAACTGCTAAACAAGCTACCAACCTAATCAGGTTTTCTCATTCATGATATATCTAATAAATTACTGGGTAAGGAAGAAAGCCTTTAAGCACACAGCTGAACCTGCACCACTGCTTTGTAACTAGATTGTGCAGTGTATTCTGACTTACATTACTGCACTTGTTTCCTAAGTGCAGATGGTTTGTGGGGGTTGGTCTCTTTTCTTAAGTAACAAGCAATAGGATGAGAGGAAATGGCCTCATATTTAGGGCACCAGGGGAGGTTTGGACTGGATAACTGGGAGATATTTCTACCCCAAAAGAGTGCTCAGGCATTGGAACACGCTGCCGAGGGCAGTGGTGGAGTCCCCATCCCTGGAGGGTTTTAAAAGTCACATAGATGTGGCACTTAGGGACATGGTTTAACAGTGGACTTGGCAGTGCTGGGGAATGGTTGGACTTGAGCTTAAAGGTCCTTTCCAACCTGAACAACCCTGGGGTTGTAGGCACAGCTTGCTTGTCATGATCTGCAGTCTCTTGTTGACTAAGAAAACAAACCAGGCTGGTATTCAACATTTCCCTGTTTCCCTGTAAAGGCTGAATGCCATTCCAGTGCTGCTTTAGCTCCACCTGCCCCATTCCCAGCTCTGTGTTGCCCATGGGCTCACCACTATCCTACATTCTCCCACACTCAGCCCTCATCTTTCCAGGCCCTTTCCAGTATGTAAAAGGATGCTGCTTTAGATGCTTTTAATAAAAAGGGTCAAATTCACCCTGACAAGGAAGCAGATGCATTATTACTCTGTAACATGTGCTAACTCCTTTCTTTCCATCACACTGTGCACCTTTCTCTGCTTGCAGAGGACAAAAGATGCCCAGAAATGCATCCACCTCCCTTTTTTGTCCCAGCTGATGCAAAAATGACCTTGTCAACTTTCTTCCTCTACTCCATAGCACAGCTGTCCCTTCCATCTAGCACTTTCAAGCATATCATCTGCATAAGCAAACCCTTTGATTTCCAGTTGATCTCAGCAGCATATAGCAAAGAGCAGAGAACAAACACGTGTCCAAGTAACACTTCCCTTGGTGACATGAATCAAAGCACCTCCTCACTGTCAGAATCGGGGAGTGGGAAAAGTCACACCTTAACACACTTAGTGCTACTGAAAGCAGAGGCTACTGTGCTTAGGTATGAATATTCCAAACACTTGTAAAACTTGGCAAAATCTGCCTGTTAAACACCATCTATCACAGAAAAAAACACCCCAAATTATCAGTAACAATGGCACATTCCCTATCATGCTTCCACTGAATTCAGCAACAGCTCTGTTACCATCTTTAATGGGATGAAATTTCGTCTAGAAAGATAAAGACATTCTGTTTGATCAAAAACGTTCTGTTGTGGAATCCCAACTCTCCAACCACATCCATTTATTCCAACCAGCACCTTCTGCATGCAAAGACTGTAACTCCCTGCTAAGAGAGACTGATGCTCCCGAGGCAGTCAGATAACACGAATATATACAGTGTGGATACAACCTTCTGAGTGATAAAAGGCCTCAAAGGCTGCAAATCTGCTGTCCTGAAGAGGTCTAATTTCTAAACGCAGATGAACACTTTGATACCAGATTGAAGCTTTTTTGTCTGTTTTTCAATAGAGTAAGTGTACTCAGAACAGAGGAAAGAAAAGTTTATACAAAAAAAAGAAGTGTTTTAAGCAGCTATAAAGAATATTGCCTTTAAAAATAGCTTTCCTTTAAGAAAGGGAAGAGCTGTGGATAAATCCCACGGGAAGTAGTGAAAATGTCACTATATCCCATTAGAGGCAAAATGCCTGAGTAGGAGCTTTTGAGAACTGCATGCTTGCTAAAAAGTGCCCTTTTAAATGAGCTAAATAATATGCACTGCAGTATTCACACCACTTCACAAACACAGCCTATTGCCACCACAAGCCTCACTTACAATGGGGACACACACCCCTCATTCCTAACAAGCCCCGAATCCCTGTGCATGCTTTCACTGGATAGGATCCCGATACAGAAAACAGACACGAAACACCAGTCAGAGCACATAACATTGCTTGCTGTGTGCAGGGCAACGTCCCACATTCAGCATGGGAAGCAGACAGATTCATTTTTTCATTTCTTTACTGTTTCCTTTTCAAAATATCATTTAAATGTTGGTTATATTACAGCAACAGAACACAGCGACTTGCTTTTTTGATGAAAAACATCAAAAATCACTGCCAAATGGGCATTTCTTCCATACCCTAATACACAGGTTTACACAGAACTGCAACCCACCCAATACATCCAGCTTCTGTACACATCATCTGAGGAGTTTGTCCTCCTAGTACACTGAGTGTGCTCAATACATCAAATTCCTTCTTGATATAGAAAATGCATCACATAATCACTGACCAGGGTTATCTCTTGCTGGTTTTTGATTTCTGTTCACATCTCCGTTTGAAATGTCACGTCACAGAGTTTGGATATTGAGTTACAGCCAGCTAATGTAAATGTACCAGTCCCCATCTTCCACTGTGTGTTTGCTTTTTGCTAAAAACCTTCAGCAGAATGCCTTTAAACCATGAAAAATAACTCTTCACAGAAACAACGTCACTGCATTGCTGACAATACAAACGCTTTGGGAATTTCGGGTGGAAGAGATGTATGGGATTATTCAGCCACTTACTTTGGTAGAGTTTTCAAGTGATTTTCTCTTAACTCCAAAATTCGCAATTTGACAAGTCTGAAATATGATAGAAAAGAATTAGTTCAGTTGATGAATTAGTTCAGGTACCCTTCAGAATGAGCTCAAACTACTTACTACAACAAAAAGAGAGGCTTAATGCACAAGAGTGAGATGTCTGGGTATTGCGGGGTTGAATAGGGTCAAAACGTATTCAGAACCAAATAGCTTCATGCAAGGTCAGCCAGCTTCAGAGAAGGATGTTATCTGTCTTTACCTGATCTCTTCTGAAAGCCTTTGAGACACATCAGGATTTCACAGTCATTCTAAACTATATTTAGTCATTATTCCACCAAGGCAAACATAGTAAAAGTTTCTCTCAAACGTTTCCAGCTGTAGTGAGGGATAAAAAGCAAACCCCATTCAGCTCACAGCTTCTGCAGTTTTTGAGCACTGAATTCTATGGCTCCACACAGGGAGACCAATCTATAGAGCAGATCTCCCCCGAGTTTGCTGTGTGCAAACAGGAGCAAGATATGTGCTCAAGTGCTGGCGTGAATTAGAACCTGCACACGACAACACTTCACAATCCCGTGTCACTGTGCAAACTCCAACTGGCAATATTATTTAAGCCACAGCAATAAATCTCATGAAGTAGAATAATGGGGAGGAACAGTGAGTTTCAGCAATTCAAACTCCTCCACTTCATATCACTCTATCTCTACAGTCCAGGTCCTTTAGTGCCACAAGTGCAAACGTGTGGCTATGAGAGAAGTCTACAAAACCCCAACAAAGCTTTAGATAGTTCTCTGTCCAACCCAACACCAGTTTCCTGTTTCACGGAGCCTCAGGCTTCCTGATATGATGCTCTTCTAGAAAACTATGATTTTACTTTGTCCTGCCAAATAAAGCAGAAAACATTTCAAGTCCTCGCTGTGCTTAACCAGGACTAAAAAGAACGTCCAGTGAGAAATGTGGAAAGACATTTACATGCTGCTTGGTAGCACTGTTCCTGACTTCATTCACAAGGCTAAATGAGACTGTAACAGACCAACTGAGTCTTACTGTACCAGAAGGTACAAAGAAAGCACTAAAATATGGAGAAGAGCAAGAAGGGAGATGCAGGTAAAGAGCTAATCAAAGAAAAGCAATGTCTGTATGCTAACATGGGAAGTTCTGAAAATATGAGCAGGTTTTGGAAAAGCAAGATACCAAATAGATAAAATAGAAGCAAAATAATCATCAAGGAACCATCATCACTTTGTGTAGATAAATTATGCATTTGTGAAGGAAAAACAAGAAGTTAGTGCTTTCTGCTAAGAGGGTTAGAATATGAGGCATGTCCTGAAGCACAGAGATTATTAGACACAGCACCAGCACGGCTTCAGAAGAGCATGACGGATATAGACACCCCACACCTGATAAATTGAGGGTGTTTCCAATTTCATTTGGAACCAGATGATCTTAAGGTCCTTTCCAACCCTAACTATTCTCTGATTCTATGAATTTGAGCATACTGCGTGTATCCAGCCTGTCGACGGTTTGCTCTGCTCTTCCAAAGACTCCTCAAAGGAAAACAATGACAATTGCTCTTCCTCCTCCTTCTTCAAGCAGCTTTTTCTAACGGTCACTGCAGCCCAAAGCCCAGACTCAGCTCGGGTCAGTGACAGCCCCATCAAGGGGGTGCTGATAAAGCAGCACTTTGTGCCTGAGCAGACCAGTGTGATTTCCAACACACATTCTGCCACCTCTGGGTTCATTTAGGAGGGCTGAGTTGATGTTCCCAGTTGAACAGTAACACACACATACAGGTGCTGGGTGGACCATGGAAAACACTTATACTGGGGGAATTCTGCAACACCACCATGGATTTCCTTTGCTAATCCTTTGTCTTCTGAGCTATCTGCCCGACTGGATGATCACTGCCATTTGGCTGTGGCAAATTGTGTTAACTTTGATTTCCTCCCCTTACTTTGTCCTTATCTAACACTTTCTGGCTCAGCTTCTGCTGCATTTATTTTTACCCTCATTCTCCAGCCTTTCTGCTCTGCTGTCTTTTGAATCTCCTCTCTGTTCCGGCTTTCACATTTTATCTTTGGTTACTCAACCACGTTCACTCGTTTCTTTCTTTCCTCCTGACTCTCACCACGTTTTCCTTCCATTCAGTTTTCAACAGGCATAAACGATATTGCTCTTTCTGCCCTTGACACAATTTAATAATACATTTGATCAAGGACAGGTCTCCTCTTCAATTTCTCTTCCCACCTTTTCCCTAAACCACCAAACTGCATCGCTTCATCATAGAATTCCTGCTGACACCACATCCTCTCTAAAAACAATCATTCATCAAAACAGAGCTGAAAAGCCAAAATCTTTTCTTCTTTTTCTTTTGTTTAGCTTTGTTTTTGAAAAGAATACAGCTTTAAAATGGTCCCTCAAAGCTTCAACTGGGTTCATATGAAAGAGCAACACGCTCTGATGACTAATTCTTACCTTCCAAAGTTAGCTGGAAGAAACTCCAAAAAGGCATCGTTTAGATAGAGCTGGGTCAAATTTAGAAGTTGTGTGAAGCCATCTGGCAGCCTAAAAAACAGTTAAAAGCTTAATGCTCCCACCAAAGTTGCTATGGAAATGACAACAATGTATATTTAGAAAGATGACTCTCTCACACCTTCTTTTTCTACCTAAATTCTCAAGCAGAACTCATTACAGACAACGTTTTTGCCCACTTTCATCTCTTCCACGCTGCTATAACCACATGGAATGCAAATACCTTGCACAATCAAGTTCCATCAGCCTTTCCTCCCTTCCCAGCTGAGGGGTTTCAGTCAAAGGTGCTTTCTTTCTGTCTCTTTTTAACTGATATAGTAAAATATCATCCTTTTATCTCCCTCACTCCAGTTTATAAATCATGGGATTGCAGCACAGAGGTTTGGTTATTATTATGGCAAGCTTTCTGAAGAAATAAGGGTTGCTAAGGTCCCAACCAGGAGATGAGGGGATGTGGGATGCAGCCTGCCTTACTTCCCAAACACATAAAGCACCAGCCCCTGTGCTCAAAAAGCTCCATCCCATGGACTGCTTTGCCAATGCTTTCTTTACTCTGTGGAAAGACACCCCATTTGTTCCATGGCACACAGATCTTTTCATAGATGCATCAACCCTGATGTATTAAAACAATTATATAACTTAGATTAATCCTGCAAATGAACTTGATATGATGCCTTTACATCGAAGGTCACTCTGCAAAACGTTTCTGCAGTTGCAGGAAACAAACACAAAGTACTGATACTCACTTGGAGACCGGATTGACACTGGCTTCAATAATTGTTAAACATTTACAACATTTAATATTCTCTGGAAAATCTTGAATTCCTGAAAAAAATATTGAAAGGGTTGTCATACACACATTAAAAAAAAACTGTTTAACTTGTTTTGCTCAAAAATCATTTGGCATTTTCAGATCAGACTTAGGCTGTAACAGGAAGAACACATATGGTTTAGTATTATAGTGTAAAAGATGATACTTAAGCACTGAATAAATACACCAGAGGAGATATTATGCCTTGTATAAAACTATTATGCTAATGCTTGATTTATATAACCTTCTAGAATTAACCAGTGATGTCATCTGTACTGAGACTTGTGCCTTTCATTTCTTTCCAAACTGTTTTCCTTCTTTGCCTCCTTCTCTTTGCTGGAGAACATGAATATATTCCTGAGAGCCTCCAGGCCCAGACCAGGAGGGAATCTTTCACAATTTGAGTGCCTAAGCCTCAATTCCAACACAAAGACACTGAAGTTCAGCCAGGCAAAGGCTTTTAGGCTCATCAATATAACGGGACAGAAAGTAAATGTCTAATTTGGGAACACACTCAGCAAACTAATCACTGCCTATATAAATCCTGGCAGTTGTTCACCTGCAGCCCCATAGGCTTAAGTACATCACACAGGAGCCCAGAAAGTGCTAGGCCACTTTGGAGAGTGGAATGGGCTATAAGTGCACTGGAAAATGGTCTCCCACTCCTATTTGGAATGGTCCTTGGGGATCCCTGAGGAGCCTTCCTGTTTGTGATGTTCATCAGTCACAAACCATCACAGCATAAAGCAAACTCTACTCTTGCTATTTAGAGAAAAGTATATGAGGTAGATATCAGCCAGACTTCTCAAAAGTGCCAGACAGGAGAATGACAGATAATCTGCAATAGCAGCAAGTTTCTAGAACACAAGTTTACGAGCCATTAGGAACGAAAACCTCACAGTCAGTACAATTCCTTCAAATACTTTCAATCCCTTACCATTTTTACTGATATCGAGTTCTCTGAGATTCACCAGGCTGGCAATAGTGGTTGGCAGGCTGGAAAGGTCGTTATCTGGGATGCTCAGCTTGCGGAGAGCTTGACAGTTGAACAGTTGCTGCAACACAAGAAGATGCTTTACAGTGATCCACGAAAAGGAGCAGTTTGGGATCAATATTTATACACAGAAGCAACGAATATCACAAACCTACATTTGCTATGTAAGAATTCAGTAGTCAGAAAGTAGTGTGAAAAGCCGTTATTTGAGAAGACATTCTTGCAGGCTGCTCAGTATCAGAAACAGCACAAACACAGTTGGAAGGAATAAGCAGCAAAGCAGTTGATTGGCAGCAGGAATGATCAGAAAGAGCTTTCTGTCAAAAACTCACACTCACTGCAATCAGTATTTGCAGGTACATGTTTTGTATGCGACAAATTCAATCAAACACTGTTCTGGCCTGTGGTAAATTAAAATATTTGATTTTATAATTCAATTTCATGATAGGTTTTAAAATATTTTGACTGCATGCAGAAGAAATTTGCTATCTTTAAGAAACCAAACACTTTGACATTCCCAAGGTGTCCTTCAAACTTTGACATTCCCAAGGTGTCCTTCAAACTTTGACATTCCCAAGGTGTCCTTCAAACTTTGACATTCCCAAGGTGTCCTTCAAACTTTGACTTTCCTAAGGTGTCCTTCAAACTTTGACATTCCCAAGGTGTCCTTCAAACTTTGACATTCCCAAGGTGTCCTTCAAACTTTGACTTTCCTAAGGTGTCCTTCAAACTTTGACTTTCCTAAGGTGTCCTTCAAACTTTGACTTTCCTAAGGTGTCCTTCAAACTTTGACATTCCCAAGGTGTCCTTCAAACTTTGACTTTCCTAAGGTGTCCTTCAAACTTTGACATTCCCAAGGTGTCCTTCAAACTTTGACTTTCCCAAGGTGTCGTTCAAACTTTGACTTTCCCAAGGCGTCCTTCAAATCTCCCCAAAACTCAGGACTTAATTCTAACTTTCATTCAAACTCAGATTCAGACCTGACAATACGTCAGAATTCCCACTGTAAAACCAAACTCTTCTTTCAACCTAAAGTAATCAATAAATGATGCTGAAAGCATGAATTTCCCATGACTGCTTTCTTCATGAAACACCCCTCTCATACACCACCTTCCACGTGGGAAAACGAATGAAACTATCACGTTAGGAGGAAGCAGCCATGAAGAAGGATTTCACATTTAGGCACGCTGCATTGCCAGGTCAGAGGTGCCGCAGATGAAGAACAAACAGATCTATCTTTTAGATCAAGTAGCCAATAGGTTCTTCAAGCCCAGTGCTGGCAGGTACAAGAGGAGAATGCCCAGAGAAGCTGTGGCTGCCCCATCCCTGGCAGTGCTCAAGGCCAGGTTGGACACAGGGGCTTGGAGCAAGCTGCTCCAGTGGAAGGGGTCCCTGCCCGTGGCAGGGGTTGGAGCTGGGTGAACTTTAAGGTCCCTTCCAACCCAAACCATTCCGGGATTCCATGATATAATTGCTCAGCAACAGTCCTGTGGAAAATGGACTGCCACCACACCAGGCTGCAGAAAAGACCTGCTGAACATCTCCCACTTTGTGGCTTTGGGCTCCAAAACCATTCTGCTTTTCAAGAGTTAAAAGTTACCAAACCCTGTAGGACCTTCTGCAAAAATGGATTCACAAATGGCACCAAAAAGTTCAGTGCATTCCAGGCAAGAACAACTTTGATGATCCAAGGACTGGGAAGCCATTTAAGGACAGGCTGAGAGAGCTGGGCTGGTTCAGCCTGGAGAAGAGAAGGCTCCTGAAGGGGAGACCTGAGAGCAGCTCCAGTACCTAAGAGTGGCTCTAAGATGGGGACTCCCTTTTGACAAGGAGTCCCATGGAAAAGACAAGAAGTGATGGGCACAGGTTACTCCTGGAGAGATTCTGGCTGGACAAAAGAGGAAAATTTTTCCTAATGAGAACAACCAACCATAGGAATAATCTCCAATTATCCAATAATTCGCCAGCCTTGGACACTGTTAAGACTCAGGTGCACAGGTGCTGGGACATCTAGTTTAGGTCATGCTTTGCTAGAAAGGTTGGACCAGATGGTCCTTGAGGCTCCTTCCAGCCTGGGATTCTATGAGTCTATGAAATTCTCTTTGCAGGTCTCTCACAAGGGTTTTTGAAATGTTAGTGCTGTGGTTACACCAGATTGAGCCTTTCTTTCAGACTTCTCTATCAGAAGGAAGTCTATATGCTCAGCTCCAGGCTATTTGAGAAGGCATCATGATTTCTAGATGAAAAACCCAGCCAAGTATCTGGAGAGGAGAAAATTAACACACAAATGTCATGCAAATGCCAACCTGACCCTTCACTTTAAGCAAATTTTAGATCATTTTGAAAGTGCATTTTTCTGTCAAAACTTGCTACGGTAATCCTTTAGGAAATCTTGCTCTTCCTTCCACTTAACCCATCCTCAGAAAACTGAGAGGGAGCCGTATGAATTAACAGTGCTCAGAATGAGAAGCCCCACACCACAGTGGCTATCAACTGCCACCAGACACAAAGGGAAACACATCATTTTGGACACGACTGGAAAGGAATGTAATTAATAGGCTCTTGGGTTGGCTCTTGAAGTTTGCAGCCACATTAGTGCAGGAGAAGCTGTAGACCAGAGTAACACTCAGCATGGGGAGCCTTCACAATATTGGTACATAAAGAAACCACACCATGCTATTGTACCTGGAAAATTTAATTCCCAGTGCATGTCCCCAGCCGTTCCCCTGGAGAATTCATATTTTAAAGCCAAGAAAGGGCTGGAACTGTTCTGACAATATCTGAACAGATACAAGGCTTTGGAGCTGCTGAATGAAGCATAATAAAAAATATTCCCCCTGGAGTAACTCTGTGATGTACTGCTGTATCAGGATCAATAAGAGGGTGAATACAGGCATGCAGCCCCCAAATTGGACACTTTTTTTTACCCACTATGTTTTCTAAAGGTGCCTTTCTCAATTTCTAGTGCTTTCTGGCTTTGCCATCATGCCTTTGTTGTGATCCTTGCACTGTACGTCCCTGTTCTGCTGTTCTTTCTTTCTTTCGGGATGGAAACCAAGTGGTGCCAACAGAGCTGTGAGTTCTAAGGACGAGCTGTCATTCTGAGCATCTCAGGTTCCTGACTGACCAGCAGCAGAGGCTGTTGGCTTCCAGGGCCACTGGAGAGCAGTATGAAATCTGTGCTTCTTACTTCCTATAGGCATGGCTGTGAAATGGATTGGCTCATGTTCTGGGGGAATCTGATGTCAGGAATACAAAGAAATAACACTTCCCAGCTTTGCAGAACACAAATATGATTTCTTAGTGACAGATTTAGAAGAAGAATTCAATGCCTTTAATGGAAACTATAACTTACATAGCAAATGCAATGCAAAAGAGAAACCTTTGAATTTGTAATACCTACCCACCTCCATGAGCTATACGTTAGCATTTACCTCACCACCTTTTTTACGTTGGTTGTATTTTGTTCTCAGTGAGACATTTAAGCATTAAGATGTAGCCTCTAACTGCAGGAGTGTATTATTTTACCAACACGTGAGATGGCAAAAGACAGTGGTGGCTATTTCTAGAGTTTGCTGTTGGAGACAGACAATTTTTTTCCTTAGGCATTACCAAGTAAACTAATTTTGTCCCTTACAAAGTAATCCAAGTCTTTATAAGGGAAAGCTGCTGGGGAAAATTTCCATCTCGTTCATGTTCTTCTGGATATCGGTTGCCAGTGACTCCACCTTCATCAAAACCAATATTCAACTTTTATTAGTCACTGATTCATGTGGCTCATACAAATAGGGGCATATTTGCAGCAGCAGCTCATGATAATGAACCCAAAGGCATATAATGTAACAGACTTGGCTAGATATAGGGGAAAATAAAGAAGTAGAATTATCTAACAATCCTATAAATCCTTAAAAGAAAATAAAGATATTAGAAATGGGGAACTAGAAATCCATTTCTAAGGGAGACAGAATGAAAAAAAAAAACCAACATTGTTATGATACATAAAAATTAAGGTAAAAGATTAAAGAAGACCCAAGCAGAATGACTTTAATCAGATTAATGCAAACCAATGCGTTGGTTTCTAGAGCATGATGAAGCAGTGGAAGTAACTCGGGTAGATCAGGACTTAATGGAGGTTTTTACCTGTGCTGTTTTCATTCAATTTGTAAACATGATCAAGCATTCTGATGATAGAGTTTCAAAGGAATATTGTAACTTCAGAGGCCCCAGAGTTTCGGTAAAGAACAGGCAAATTGACCAAACAGATCTCCTCTGGATGAGGTGATTTGAATTCATGTTTAGAGAGAGGGCAGTTCAGCCTACGGTAGATCACAACACGTTCATGTTCAGTCATACCAGGCCATTTTAAGGAAAACCTGGAATTTTCTCTCCTAGCACATTAACTCAACAGTGAAAAAGAGTTCAGAGACATGCAGAAAAAAGATCTGAAGCAGAAAATTTGATAAAGAAGTTATTTGAACTGTTTAATTCATGGTCAGGATTAACAGCAGCTTAAGACAAAATATTATGAATGGTGATAAGAAAGCAAATTAACACCGTCATTAATCGACTCCTAGACAAGGCCTAGACTGTGTCAGACGACGCATTTACTTCAGAGGACTTCTTCAATCCACAGTATTTGCTTCAAAATATTATTTATAGCAAAGAAAAATGGGAAAAGAGAGGTGCCAAAATAGAGTCCTATACGGTTAGATCTCGTCAAGGTATGTATTCATGTGCTGTTGTGTTGCACAATCCACCGATACAAAGGAGATGATACCAAGCTGCAACATGAAGGTTTCCTTTCTGTTGTGACTGACACTGACACCTACCATCTTCAGCCCTTCCCTTTGGGCCCCCAGCTTTGCCATACAGAGTTACAGCACATTGCTCTTGTTCTGTGCCCTGATGTGTTTGTCCTCCTTTACCACAGCCATTTAGTTTGAATGCTGTAGTATGCGTACTTCCAAGAGACTCAAAACAAATCCACCCCAAAGCCCTGGCTAAATTCAACACTTCACATATTCTTCAGTCCAATTCTTCAGTAGCACAATTAAAATACACAACGTTAACAATAGATGATTATTAAGAGAAATAGTCCTCATTGTGGTGGAGATCATTTTACTCCCATTTCATACTTATGGGGACCGAGAAAATACCTGGTTCTCTGTTGTCCTTTCTAGGAGCAGGAGAGATGAAGCAGCTCTCCATGTCTTTTGTCTGTGACCCTTAGAAGATTGCAGCTACCCTGTCTTACCATCTGTAGAGAATTTCTTGACAGAGTGAGCAATCCTAAATGAACCATCATATCTAAGTAAAGGAACTCCATGTAATGGAAAAAAGATGTTTTCTACATTTGTAAATAGAATTCACATAAAGCCTCTCTGCAGCCTACGTAAGAAATACATTGAGAGATGCTGAAGAATGGATTACAGTGGAACAATGTTTAATTAAAGACTTGTAAGCACCTTTCAGTGCTGCTGAGAAAAATTCAATTAAGGAATGGATTACGTTACTTCATGCTTCATTATGGAGCTTGCACCTACTCGTAATTGATTTTCCCCCACCTTGCCCTCTTTTGTTTCCACTACACTGAAGTTACAGTAACTTTTAATTCCTCATAGTAAACATTAATCAGCAGAAGAGCAGATTGCAAGATTCCATATAAGAAGTTTTGCACAGGAAGGATTACTTCAGTAATCTCATTGCAGAACCTCCTTTGCAGTTATAACAACACCAGTCACTGGCATTCCTCCCACAAAGATAAAGGGCTTATCCTGATGAGGAAATTGCTTTCAAATGCAGTGCTACAGAGGATCCAAATGTGAGATCAGCTCACCCTGGTCGAGGTCTGCAATGCCGCACTCATCACTGGCACTGCAGAAAGTCCTTCTCCTGAACAACTGTTAATTCCCCATGTTCAGACTTCACTGCCTGCTCCCTGTTTTAGTGCCCTGAAGTGAGGAGGAGGAGGTGGCCCCACTCCTCCCCATGCAGCACCACCCCTGAGGTCACTGCCCCGGGCTGCTTGGGCTCTCCAGAGGGCAGAAAAAGCCTTCTAAAACCAGAACTGAATCTCGAGTTGCTAACCATGACTTCCAAAGCAAGCAGATCTGCTGGGCAAGGGCAAGCCCCATCTCCGAGCTGAAGCACATGCTGCACACGCACCGAAGCACCCAGCTTTGCCGTCTGCACTGCAGGCACAGCACCCATTACCTTAGGTAGCTCTTCAATTTGATTGGCATCTAGGTAAAGCTCCTCTAGCGTCCGTTCAAAGCTGAACACCTCCTTTGGCACCTGCTGTAGGCCACAGTGAGAGTAATCCAACACGGAGACGATTTCTTCTTCCCCACGGAAACATCGGCAGGGCACAAGGCGGCCGATGATCTTCCTTTTGGTTGTCATCTCCAAGCAGCATACTGGGGGAAAAGGGGAAAAACACTTCTTTGAAACTGTCCACATTCTGGGGACTATTTCTTTAGCATCACTATCAAGACTGCAGTCCATTAAATACAGCTTCTCCTGAGGGATAATTCCCGTAGCCTGCATTTCTTATTCTACCTTTCTACAACACATGAAAAAGCAAGATTTGTCGGAGTAATCACAAAAAAAACCAAACTCAAGACATCATCTGTCCCCATATGCTGGGACAGCAGAGAATGCACCAAGCCCATCCACAACTGCTTCCTTTAATGATGAAAATTAGGTGTGTAAATCTGACACATAGGAACATACATCCACCATGTACGAGCAAGGCTCTGCAGCTGGGTCGGGGCAATCCCAGCACAAACACAGGCTGGGGGAGATGGAAGGGGCAGCCCTGAGGAGAAGGACTTGGGGTGTTGGGTGAGGAGAAGCTCCCCATAACCCAGCTTCAGCGTGCGCTTGCGCCCAGAACCCCCTGTGTGCTGGGCAGCATCCCCAGAGCGTGAGCAGCAGCTCAGGGAGGGGATCCTGCCCCCCTGCTGTGCTCTGGGGAGAACCCCCTGCAGCCCTGATCCAGCTCTGGGGCAGCAGCACAAGAGGGACGTGGAGCTGTTGGAGGGAGTGCAGAGGAGGCCATGGAGATGCTGCGAGGGCTGGAGCAGCTCTGCTCTGGACACTCTTTTAAACCACACAATTAAAGAAAAGGATATGAAAACTGAACCGGCCACAGAACTAGAACACGAGCAACCCAGACCAGGCAGTTTGTCATTCCTGCTTTGCTGTATCACCGTCGTCGGCTGGCAACTCAGATAAGAGGCAAGCAAAATGCCACTAGTTATTCTGCAGTAAAAGGAACACCTGGGAAGCATCGGAACAGGCTGTTCCCTACAACCTCTAATCCATCTTCGTGCACAGTTTGCACCAGCACCTTTAACTCCACACAGGTGTATCTCACTATTTTCCACTGGAATAAAACCACCTTGAGAGTACACTCAAAAACCAGGTTTTGTGCCCATCAAACAGCCTCTTAGTCAGGAGTAGATACTGACATTTTCAGAAGCTATTTTAACATGATTATAGACAAAACAGGCTCCTCTGAAGCACATTACCATGGAGCCGTGAAGGGCTAAACCTTCAGCTCCCATTTTCTAAACCAC